>NC_045442.1:40209509-40322990 GCF_002776525.5 Piliocolobus tephrosceles | reverse complement strand
CCTCCCAAGTAGCCGGGATTACAGGCACCCGCCACCACACCTGGCTACTTTTTGTATTTTTAGTATAGATGGGGTTTCATTATGTTGGCCAGGCTGGTCTCAAACTCCTGACTTTCAGTGATCCACCCACCTCAGCCTCCTAAAGTGCTGGGATTACAGATGTGACCCACCACACCTGGCAGACACGTGTTTTTGAGTACAGGGAAATGCTACCGGAGGTTCATAATGTTAATCATACACAACTGAGCAAAATTTATGTAAAATATTGGCTTAAGTTTGCATAAAATGGAAGAGAATTATGAAAAGAAAGTTCCTAAGCAAAGGAAAGAAAGGTGGCCCATAAACATGAAAAAATACTCAGCTTCACTAAGATAGTGAAAATTGAAATAACAACAGGATACTACTTATAATGTGTGGCAAATGTTATAAAGTGGGATGGATGGTGAATGTTTAGGCAAACAGGCTTCTCATATTTTTGTTGAAAATATGAATTTATAAAATCTTTTTGAAGGTTATAAAATTTCAGCAAAATTTTATATGCATTGAAACCTAGACCAAATGCAAGGATCTTCCCTACAGATAAACTTTCATAAACATACAAAAATGTATGTTTAAGGATGTTCACTGTTACATTGCTTATAAAAACCAACGACTCAAAACCAAAAGCACCTAAACGCCCAGAAAGAGGGGATTAAATGAATTAGAGTAGGTATATATAATAAAACATTCTGCAGCCATTTTTTACAAGCTCATAGATCTATATGCATTGATATAAAAAATGTCCAAGATACATTATTATGTGAAAAATACAAGCTATGAAACTGTGTGTACAACACAATTCTAATTAGGCAGGGAAAGAGGAAGTTATATACTTGTTTATGAACAGAAAACAGACATCAGTGGTTATCTTCGGGGAGTGGAATATGGATTGGGGAGAAGAATTACTTTTGATTTCCTTTAACACTGCTTGGATTTTTTAAAGACAGAAACATTTCATTTGTTACAATATTAAAAACTAGGCCAAACTTGGTGTCTCATGCCTATAATCCCAGCACTTTGTGAAGCTGAGGCTGGAGGACTGCTTGAAGCCAGGAATTCAAGACCTGCATGGGCAACATAATAAGAACCCATTTCTACAAAAAAATAAAAAATTATTCTGGCATGGTGGCATGTCCCTGTAGTCCCAGCTACCGCAGAGGCTGAGGCAGGAGGACTGCTTGAGCCCACGAATTTGAGGTTAGAGTGAGCTATGATCGCACCACTATGCTCCAGCCTGGGAAACAGAAAGAGCCCATCTCAAAAAACCCTCAAACAACAACAACAAAACCCTAGTTAGATAATAATAAAAATTTACCTAAAAAATTTGCACAATCCAAACTATATCATGTTTCAACATCTAGTTAAATAGGCCTCATTTCTATTCTAAAGAAAATACTTATTGTGGCACTTGTGTGGCTTAAGCTATAAGTGGAAGACTCTTCAGAACATAAGATGGAGCAGAGGAGAGGGTAAAGCCCAAGCCAGGTGGCTGCTGGGTTCCCCGCAGATCGCGATCAGAGGTGACAGAGTTTCTCTCCAGAGCAGGCCGCTCACCGCATCCGTGTAGGTGTCCTCGGCTGGCTTCCAATCTCCCCCGGGGTAGCGGCTCTCGTTCTGATAGACTTCATCAGTGAACTCTGTGTGACCCGCATCTGCTTCAGTCAGCAAGCTGCGGGGCGGGGAGGGCTCGAGTTACCCAAGGACACCGGGTAACTGGCAGCCTCAGCGATTGCCAACACTCAGGAAGCATCTACACCCTGGGAGTGGTACCACTTCCCTCCTCACTTTACCCCTGTTGGTTCTGACTCCAAATTCCTCTTTGTACTAATCGCTTTTGACATTCCTTTGAAGAAAGGGCCTGCTGGAACAATGTGACCTGAATCCTAGAGAACTCCTCACATTGGCAAGGTTGCTCCTTCTCAGTAACGAGGATGGGGTCTGGGAAAACAGTATTGTGGGCAGCTTCTTACAGAGACCACAGAGCCTTCCATGTTTCTGTTTCAGTTCGGGGCTGCTCAGCTTTTTCTCAATGAAACTCTTGGCTAACAGTTCACAAGAAAAGGGAGCTGTCCCCGCTATTTTTTAAAATAGAGTGGAGACAGTCTCATGAAGCCAAATGTGGCTTGCTAACACAAACTGAAGGGAGAAGTTTAAGTTTTCTGGAGAGTTCCCAGGTAGACAGCCAAACCAGGTCATTTAAGACTCCAAACTCCATTTGGGTATTTGGGAAATCCATACTGACCCTCTGCCATGTTAATTTTCCTTTTGGATTTGGAATTCTTTGGACAACCCACAGAGGAAAGTTACAGAGGCTCCAAGTTTGACTCAAGTCTTCTGCCAGGTAACCTACTCAAATGAGGGGTTTTTCCTTTATTGTTTCTGCATCTTTTCTCTGCTGTATTCTCCCCTAGAATCCAGCACAGGAAAGGAATCAAAAAACAAATAGTCCCAATCATTTATAGAAATTGGGCATCACTTCTCCGGGCCTCAAAAAAGGAGAGTAAAAGCCCTGGCTGCTGCCTCTAGGATTCCATCCAGCCCTGACATGCTTTGACCTTCTGCTTTTTCTGTCATAATTTCCCTATCCTTTCCCTGTCCTCACTAACCTTCCTTCCTTCCAGCCAATTCAAACCCCATTTTCCCTCCCCTCACTAATCTCCCCCAACTCCACCCAGAGCAAGCTGCCTGAATTGAAAGCAATCACAAGCAAGCAAGCATGTTTGAGTCTTAAGAGAGCAGTATTTTCGCTTCCCTCCCTCCCTCCCTAATGCCTACGCAATCACAGGAAATGAACAACAGAGAGACCAAACTCTAGCTGGAGGCCGTTAAAATTCAACTTCACAGGCTTCTTCCCTCCCAACTCAAAGATGCTGTCATAAGATGGCAAGAAGAGGGAATGCTGGTTCTAATGTTGTTGGCAACATTTAGAAAACAGGCTACAGTGTCCCCCAGACTCCAAGGGAACCATCTTTACCACCTTCTACTGTCTATTTTTTTTCTTTTTAATAACAGCTTTTGAGATGTAGTTCACATATATGGAATTCACCCACTTACAGTGAACCTCCTACTGCTTCTTGCAGACGTTCTGGCATAATAGTTGAGTACTGGTTTTGGTGCCCGTGCTAGACTTGGATTCTAGCCCCAACTGTATCATTGACAAGCTATGTGCCTTTGGACAAGTTATTTAATCTCTCTAGATCTCAGTTTCCTCATTTGTGAAGTGGAGATACTACTACTACTTGTTGGGAGATAATTCTCTGCAAGTCTCTTGTGTTTCTGCACATCTTGCGAGCTCAGGCACCGACTACCTTTGTTATGGGCTATCTTCTCAAAGATGTTTATATGGGGAACACTAAGATAGTGTCTCTCTGCACAGCAAAGGGCCAGCCTGCTTACTGCCCATTTTAAAAAATTCAAGTCCCCTAAGCTTAGAGCTCTCTCATAGAACTCAATCCACTGTGTGTACAAGTGTCATCTGGCCCTCTTCATGTTACTCTGTGGGAACTGGGGCATGAAGAAGTCGAGCAAATATCGATACTCTGGCATTGCTATTGCTGTGGGCAATAAAATTCTTTTATTCTAACCCAGGAGTCATGTGCCGGCATCTGTGAAACTGCCACGGGAGACCTTGTTTGCTTGCAAGCAGCGTCAAATCTCAGATCCTTCTTGCCACTGCCTCCCTTGTAGGGCTGTAGTAAAGATTAAATAAGATGATGCCAGTGCCCAGCACACTGCCTGACACAGTCAAGCATAGTAAGTTCTTAAAATGTTAGTTACCAGGTGCTTTTTATATTTGCCTGTCTTATGGTGGAACATCTTTCAACTTTCTATAAATTTCAATGAACTTAGTTTTGCTCAGTGGGTGTTACATAAATGTTATCAAGAATGATGATGGAGATATAATATATTTAGCAATTTCTAGAGAAAGATCTCATTGCTATCTTTTTTACTCAGAAAATGGACAACTTACCTTCTTTCAGGATCAACTATCCACTCTCCTTCCCATTCCCAGCCTTTTGGAGGCAGAAAAAATTCCCTCTTGAGTTTTATTTTTCCTGTGACATCAGAAAACTTATGACGTCCTACTAATCCAGAAGTGCCCCATTTTCCAAACATGAGAGCTTGATTTTCATACTATTAAAAAAGACATAAAATTGGAGAAATGCCATCAGAGAGCAAAAAATAAAGCTAGCACATACATTTTCAAGTTAATCGAGGACTTAGGCTAGACAACCACAGAAAACAGAATAAAGCTTTATGCTCAGAAGGTATGGACCTAATTTGAGCTGTTACTGATGATGCAACTTTGGATAAATCATTCACCTTTCTAAGACTCAGTGCTCTCATCTGAAAGCTGAGGATAACGCTACCTCTCCTATAGAGGCGTTCAGAGTTTAAACGTGCAAATGATTGTGAATGTGCTTTTTAAATAGCGATATAGCATCCTAATTGTTTCTATTATAATTTTGAATGGCTCAAGATAGTTCTGCGAACCGTATCTTTTAAATACCTATGAAAGTCCTCAGCTTATGAGTGAGCAGATTTTATAAAATTTATTTGTAAGTCTACTGCTGAGAACTTGGGGCACATTTCCCTGTAGAAACAATATACAATTAATGTTGCCCTTTCCCAAGCAGTCCACCAAAAAACCCATCTGAAACATGAAGGTCCTTTAGTACCCAGCCCTTACTGGACCTAAAAGTTATGAGCCTTAATTCCATCTGGAGTGTGGTGAGGAGACCAAGGCCTCTCTGGGAGGCAGGCTGAATGGCAATGGCAGACTCTGGCTTCTAAGACATTCCTTTCCAAGTTAGAATCTATTAATGTATGACGGTCTGCTCTTCATCATGGCAACCATGGAGAGGGTAGAGATTTGCCAGTGTGGTGGGTGTCCCTGTTTGGATCCAAACTAGAATTTCCAATTGTCTGCTGATGAATCCACTGAGAGGATTTGCATAAGCCATAGGAAAGTTTTTGGCTGAAGGAGAAAGGAGGAGATTTGAGTGGGGGCCTGATTAGAAAATTGGAATCAAGAGGACACAGTAGTGCCTATCTCAGATACTGGCTCTCAGCCTGGAGGGGAGATGCGCTTCAGGCAGAAAGTAAAGGAACTGTTATCCTAAGGGATCTTAGGGCTTGGGGTCACATGACATGGACACAGAATGGAGCGCAAGACCTTCCTGCTGTTCTGCTTGGAAGCCAGCATAGCTTTAGTAAAATCCAGGCAAAGACTTTGGCACGGACAAGAGGGTATCAGCAGCAGTGGAGATGGGAGCCTCAAGTGGCTTTGAGGGCTGTGGCTTTAGTCAGCAGGACTAGGGCAGGATAGTAAGAAGAAAGTACTCATGAGCAAGCACATGTGAAGCACCTCAAAGACTCCCAGAAATCTCGCTAGGAAATTTTGTAGAAAATTAAGTGCTAGTATTAGCACATGAAGGCAAGAGCCAATAAAGTTTCAATTATTATTATTAATGTGCCTCTGCTTGTACTCACAGGTGAGTCACACAGAACAACAGAAATGGGTGATCATCTCTCTATATGAGTTGAAACTCAGGCTTCACTCTATGCAGGGAAGGATCTGAAAATGGGAAAGAGTGGAAGGAAGGCCTGGGCTGGTTGATCATTGCTCAGGGCTGCTTTCTCCAGGTTTAGACCCAGCCACAGAGCTGGAGGGCAGGTGGATGCCAAGAACTCCTACAGGAAGGCAGGAATGAGCCTCTCCTTACATATGCCATGAAGCCCCCACTCCACACGATCCAGCTGGCTGGACATCAACATCCTCCACTCAGGGCCTCCCTCGTGGCCTCCAGCACACCCTCTATCTTCACTAGCACTTCCAAGCCTGAGTGCGAGGGCTTGTGTGTTTCTCACACATTCCACTGTTTCTTAAAGTGGTCCCCACTGTCGCCCCATGTTGGAATCACCGCTGGTGCTAATCCCTAACCTAAGCTACAGAATCAGAATCCCCCAGGGTGCCCCTGGAGTCTGCATGCTTAACAAGATACCCAGTTTTGCCATCATTGCAATAGACTGTGAGATCCTTGAGGACAAGGCTTGGCTTCTTCATCATCTTCAGCACCTGGCTACCTGGCTCAGTGCCTGGCACGAAGCCACCATTCCCTAAAAGCTTCGATGGACAGATGGATGGATGGAGGAATGAATGATTGGGTGGACAGTAGGATAAATTGTCATCATTTATTTATTCGTTCAATAAACATGTAGTGGGACCTATTATGTGCCAGGAACTGTTGAATTAATAAAAAGTAAAAATAAAAGAT
This sequence comes from Piliocolobus tephrosceles, assembly GCF_002776525.5. Taxonomy (NCBI): domain Eukaryota; kingdom Metazoa; phylum Chordata; class Mammalia; order Primates; family Cercopithecidae; genus Piliocolobus; species Piliocolobus tephrosceles. Next base: position 40,316,673 of record NC_045442.1, on the reverse strand, counting down.
GGTCATGGGTTGTCTTGCCTAGCAAGCAGATCAGAGCCACAGTCCTGAACCAGCTGCCAGGCATAGCAGTGGGTAGCAGGAACAGATTTCTAGATTAGCTAAAATGATGACAGTCTTCTCCTCATTGATTTGAGCATGAAGGCCTATGTGTAGAGCGGCATTCATCTGAAAATTGTCAGAAGAGACCCACCAAATACATCTAGTAAATTTAAGTCAATAAGCACTTGAGTTAAAAATAGTATAAAAAATCAAAATAATTCTACTTTTAGCTGTAAACGTTTGTGAATATTGTTTTCATTGGTTTAATTGTAATGAGACTTTTCATTAACTAGGTGGATTTTAAGCTCAGTGAAGGTTTTACAAATTATCTCTATTGTTTTTGAGGTATTCAGGCAGCTTTTTTTTTGCCCCTGGACAAGCCTATCTGAGGCTTCCCTTAAGTGTGAAATGGGTCTTCAGGGGTTTTAAGACCCTCTACCCCAAGTAAGCTTATCAAGATGTGAACATCTCAAGAGTCCCCTCTCCTGGGTTGGTGTGTGTATGTGTATGTGTGTGTGTGTGTGTGTGTGTGTGTGTGCTCTACTTAGTGTTCCAGCATCAGGCACCAATAAGATTATTACAGAGTTCTAGTTTGGAGAGCTAGAAAGGCACCCATTTTCAGTACTGCTGGGAGCATTGCGGTGGAAGTCATCTAAGTCATCTCTTGGAATTATCACACAAAAGTGTTCATCACCATGATGTGTTCCGATGTTGACAATAAAACCTCAAGAGCATCTTCTCTTATCCCCTTAGGTTAAGGTCCCTTGGATAGGATTTTAGGGGATGGTAAGGAGGGCTGTGGTCATTTTTGGTATGTAAATGTTTTCCATAAAGGTGAAAAGTAAAAGTATCCCTCCCCCGACCAAAGAAGAAAAGATAGTGAATTATTAAAGGTACCATTTCAGCAAAGACGGTGAAAGTTCCTTCTGCGAAGCTGTTAAACTTCTTCTCCACAGCACTTAAGCCTAGCCAGATGTTCACCCGCAGCTCCACAGGCACCTTTGGCCCGTTGTTTTTCTCCTGTGGATACTGTGAGATGAACAATAGCATGTGATGTTACACTAGGCACAGCACGGACTGTGACATTATGTTAAAACCAAAAGCAGAGTGAACATCTAATCATTGCTCTCACCAGTCTAATTTTATGTTTGCTTCAGTTAAAACATTTCCAGATGACCCTACAGCAAAGATTAAAATCACAATTAAAGCAGATCTCAATGTGATCCATAGATTCCTACTGGTCCCTGAGACATTTTCCGGAGGTCCACAAGGTCAAAACAATTTTTCTAATAACACTAACATGGTATTTATCTTCTTTATTGTATTGGCACTTGCACGGGTGGTGCAGAAGCAACAGTGGAAAAAACTCCTGCACTGTAGCAGGAATCAAGGCAGGATTGCCAAACTGGACCTAGTGGTAACAGTAAAAGTAATAGTAATAATAACTGCAATCTCAGTAAAGAAACAAAAGTCCTATTTCACTAAAGAATGATCTTTTCCTTCTTTTCCCCTGCGCAAAAACATAAAAATAAAAGGATTCTGTTGATCAAGCAGTAAAGATTACTAATTTTTTTTTGAGACAGAGTCTCACTCTGTTGCTGGAGTACAGTGGCTCAATCTCGGCTCACTGCACCCTTGACCTCCCGGGCTCAAGCAATCCTCCCACCCCAGCTGCCAGAGTAGCTGGGATTACAGATGCATGCCACCATGCCTGGCTAATTTTTGTATTTTTTGTAGAGACGGGGGGTTCTTGCCATGTTGCCCAGTCGGGTCTTGAACTCCTGAACTCAAATGATCCGCCCACCTCAGCCTCCCAAAGTGCTGGACAAGATTACCAATCTTATTAAATCTCGACCCTTGAATACATGTCTTGTTGATATTTTGTGCGATGACATGGGAAGTAGACGCAAAGCACTTCTGCTGCATATTGGCATATGATGGTTGTCTTGAGAAAAAGCTCTTGTGCAATTTTTTGAGTTGTAAGTTGAACTAGATTTTTGAAAAATGAAATATCACTTTTAGTAAAACTACAATTTACAGGTAAACGTGGTTATTCCAATTTGAGTATGGGGCAGGCATTTTTTTTTTTTTTTTTTTAACATAAACAAAGGGAGCCTCTCACTCCAAGGAAAAGAACTCTTTATTTGTTGGTGATGACAAAATTCAAGCTTTCAAGTAAAATAATAGAGTGTTGGAAAACTTGAATCTGTAACAGTAAGTTTGATAGCTTCCCAACATACAAAGACTTTCTGATAAGTGATATTAACAAATGTGATTTTAAAGTGTGATTTTTTCAATATTGTTTGATAAAATGTGTCATAACTCAGTGATCTACATGACTCCATGAATTTTCCAAATGACTGTACATTATGTTACAAAATCATGCATGAATAAAAGAGTCATTCAAAGTCCAAGAAAGACCAAGGATTTTAATGTAGCTGAGTATGAAAAATTCATTGATATGGTTTCAGGTTTCACATTGCAATTAACCTTTTTAAAAGCTACCACTTGAGTTTGGTGTTATATCAAAGATGAATATTCATAATTATCTGAAAAGGTTATTACAATACTCCTCCCTTTTCCAACTACATATCTATGTGAGGCCAGATCCTCTTCATATACTTCAACCAAATAACTAATTCCATCAGCTTAAATGCACAAGAAGATGAGAGAATCCAGTTATGTTTCTGTTCAGCAAGACATTAAAGAAGTTTGCAAAAATGTAAAATAGTCTCACTCTGCTTTCTGATTTACTACACAAAATGTATTTTGTAAAAATACATAGTTTATGTTAACAATTATGTTAACATTTTAAATACATAATTAATGTAATTTATGTTAGTAATGGGTTATTATTATGGTTAAATCAATAAATATTTTAAAAATTTATCAGTTTTGATTTCTATTACAGTAAATATTGATAGGTATAACCCACATAAATCAAAGCTCTCTGGGGTCTTCAATCTTTTTTTTCTAAAATACAAAGGGATCTCAAGACCAAAAAAACTCATGAGTTAAACAGCTCCCTAAACTGTGTAATGAGTGTTAACAAAATCAATAAATATATAAAACATTCTCTTAAAAGCATTTTGCTGTTTATCCACTAACTTCTAAAACCTAACACAGAGAAGGTGCCTTTGTCTCCTCTCCCACCCCCTGTGAAGTTTTCTTTATTAATCAGTTTGCTTCCACCCACTGCTGAGGTCAATTATAATTGTGGTTCTATCTTAAGTAAAATTTATTCTACCAAGAGACACTTGAAAGAAGATAATCACTCTGATTCTATTTACACCCTCCTGATTAAAGAGCAATGAGTAAATTTATTAAAAGTTAGCAGAATCTCCTTGTTTGAAGAGAACACTCTCCCGACTCTGCCTTTTCTCTTCTTAGTTTGTTATTTCTGTGTCCCAAATCCAAAGAACTCCAGTTGGGGTTGGCCAGAGAGAAGATGTCAAAATATATGGATGGGAACTATTCTGATTTGTTTCCGGCCCTAGGTTCACCTTTGATTCCCCATATGCACACACAGAGTTCTTAATACGGGACCCTAGAATGGGCTTATGGGCTGTATAAAGCTCCTAAATTCTATGCAAAATATTAGCTGCACGTGCAGTGTGCATTTCCCTGGAGGAGATGGCCTGTGGTTTTCGTCAGGCAATTAAGTGGGCTATGACTCTAAAAATATTCAGAATATCTTCCCTAAAGTTACGATTGTCAAAAATGTTCACTTTGGTTCATCAAACTGAAATTGATTCAATCTATTGCCCATTTGGTTAGAGCAACAGATTCCATGGACCAGCTCTACCGCTTTCTCTTTCTTTCCCCAACATTCACTAGAATGAAAGGAAGAAAGGCACTGCCTTGCATGAGACATTAGAAGTGAAATATTCATGCCAGAAAGCAAAGCATTCACAATGCCATGTTTATATTAACGTCACAAAGACATCTAAGGAGGTGTCCTTGATTGAAAGCCAGCCAACCTCAGATCACACTCTCAGAATCATCACCCCAGAGGGAGGGACCAGAATGGGCTGGAATTGATCCCAAACACCCTCACCGTTCAATGATTAGCAAATGACATAAAGCAGCCCCTTCTCAGGAATACAGCTTTTGCATTTAGTGTGTTTCACGTGACACAGTGAAGACATGTACCTTCAGAAAGATGGTTTGGGTTTTCCCACAGTATTTTCCAGATGCATTCTCACCACTGGTGGAGTATAAGACCTGATGTGCGGGAATTCGTGCATAGGCCAGTCTCTTCTCTCCCCGGATCATCCAGATGATGATGTCAGGCATGCTGTTCTGTGGCTGGTCATGAGGATTGGATGGAAGAGGAAGCACAGTCATGGTTAGTCTAAATGGAGAGGGACTGAAGACCCTGCAGCCTGGACCCTCAGGTACTCATTTAGCAAAGAAATGCTGCGGTTAGGGCTCTGTCTCAAATTCCTGAGCTCCCATCTTCTAGGACCACACTGTGAGTTTGCAGGGCCGGGAGGCAGGCCAAAGGGAAGGGTGAGAAGCAGAGGCACAGCTTCACCTAGCAAAAGCCCCTCCTACTCTTCTCTGGGAGGTATCTTAGAAAAGATTCCATTTTATCTCAAACGTCATTTGAAGAAAGCTACCAGCGGCAGTCAAAGGGTTATAATTGCATATATTTTACAGGACACAGGGTCTCTGGCTCACCATCCAATATTTGCCAAATCTGAAATATTAATTTTGTTTTCAAACCTCTTTTTTTCTGATTATAAAGGAGATAATCCAGCTTCCAGGGCTGGATATTCAAACGTCCCCATTGGCACAGAGTGGTATAAAAAATTGCTTCTCCTAAGTCCACTATAAAACCCTGTGAAAGTACCAAAGCATACAAAGTAGAAAATTCAATTACCTGTAATCCTGTGTGCTTTTTCAAGTGTATTTCTACCCACAAATATGACTACCTACTTAACCCTCTGATTTCTGAGAGACAGGAAGAGAATTTAAAGTATATATATATATATATATGTATGTATGTGTGTATACACACACACACATATATATACACATATATATATACTTTAAGTTCTAGGGTACATGTGCACAACGTGCAGGTTTGTTACATAGGTATACATGTGCCGTGTTGGTGTGCTGCACCCATCAACTCGTCATTTACATTAGGTATTTCTCTTAATGCTATCCCTCCCCCAGTCCCCCACCCGCCGACAGGCCCCAGTGTGTGATGTTACTCGCCCTGTGTCCAAATGCTCTCATTGTTCAATTCCCACCTATGAGTGAGAACATGCAGTGTTTGGTTTTCTGTCCTTGTAATAGTTTGCTGAGAATTATGGTTTCCAGCTTCATCCACATCCCTGCAAAGGACATGTACTCATCCTTTTTATGGCTGCATAGTATTCCATGGTGTATATGTGCCACATTTTCTTAATCCAGTCTATCATTGATGGACATTTTTATACCCACCATCTTTTTAAAATCATCACACAACAAAGCTAACTAGTAAGCGCTATGTTTATCTCCATTTTACAGATGGGGAAACTGAGGCTCAGAGAGGTTGAATAACTTGCCCAATGTTATACATGGTAGAAGCAAGGTTCAAATTCAGGTCTTCCCAACCCCAGCCAAAGCTGACATTTTAATCCTCTGAACTACAAAGATCATTCAAAATATTCTCCAACAGTACCATGAAAATGATAATGATTTGTCCACTTTTGAAGACATTTCCAAGATCACCAACTCAAAATTATGCCCCTGCTCTGATTTCAATCACATTCATCACTAGCATCCTCAGCCCAGTTACTCATTGATTTTTACAATCTGTCAGATCTGCTCAATATCCAAGATAATGTAGTAGATTCTCTTTCCACCACCCTATTCTTGGTGCCATTTCACAGAGCCCTTCTCCCCTATCAGGTGACGTTCGTGTAGTTTAAAAGTCCTACCTCTTCAGTCAGCTGCATTAATTTATCAAGCCAGTCCTCAATTTCTGCCAGTGTGGACTTCACGTCTGTGGCTTCCGACCTCATCCTCACAGCCGCCTCATGTATCTGGGAGAGAAATCTGAATCGCAGCTTTCGGATCTGAGTATCGAGAACTGTGACGTTGGCTTTTCCTTCTGTGAGAGGCAATGTGTATCTAGAAAAAGGAAGAAAAAAAGAAACAGAGGATTTGAAGAATAACCTAATTTTAGGCTTCAGAATGGTCAATACATTTATGTTTGATTTCCATCTTGCAAACCACATCGACCTCCTAACTGAATCTATAAGCATTGCCTGGTTTACACTGGAGTTGAGTGCATCTGGCATTGCCAGAACAGACCTGCCAGTCTCTTAATGTTCATAAGGAATACAGGGAGATTAAAATCCAAAAGCTATTTTAGGCCTTCGGGTTTAACTTATGGCCCAAGGAGTCACTGGAAAGAAGATGGAAACAGTGGCAGCTGAGAGAAACTGGCTTTCCCTTCCTCTGCTTCCTATAATCATTTTACAGACTCCCAAAATGATGGAAGAAGGAGGGAGCTTAGAGACCATTTAGCTGAAGCATACTTAACTTAGGGAATCCTGGGCCTCTAAGCAGTCTGTGGGTAGGTCTTAGAAGGTCTGTGAAACTCTGGAACTTATAAAGAAAACTGTGTCTATCTGTGTCCACACGTAGTGTGATGTAATGATAAACATAGGCTTTGGAGCCAACAACCTGCGTACTAAGCGTGGCTCCATTCTTTACTAGTTCTATTGTCTTGACCGGTCACTTACTTCCTTGTCCTCCTATTTTCAAATGTGGGACATACTTTTTAGGGCTGTTGTGAGAAGGAAATGAGTTGCTGTATAGAAAGCATTTAGAACAGTTGCGTAGCAAAGTCTAAACAATGTTGCCGTCCTCATCATCATCTCGTTGTCATCTTTATCATCATCATCTCATCAGATTCTCAAAGGGGCCCATGAACTCCAGAAAGATGTATGAACCAGCTGTGGAGGCCAATCTCCATTCAATATGAGAAGTTGGATGTGTTGTGATGAGACCCCCAAGGGTTACTGAGAATGGCTGAGCTAGGGCCAGAATTAGCCTTCTGCTGCCAGGCCTTCCCTCTCACCATGGCATCTGGTGGACACAGGGTGAGGTTTTCGCCAGGTTCAGGAAGCTCTATTCACAGTGTCCCTACCTAGAATTTCCACTCACTTGAATTTCACCCAGCTTCCTCAGTGAAGAAAATCCTAGCATGACTTCCCTTAAACATTGAATTTCCTGTTACATAAAGTTTTAAAAGATTCCAATTTGATTCCTCAAAAATAGCTCATATCAGAAGTATAAATAGATGACTGTAAATCTTAAAATTCACAGACATTTTCTCCATGAAAATTATTACCAAATGTTTCTGTTTGATTTCTTAAATAACTATGGCATTGCACTTGAAGGGTTAATTCCCCAGAGTGAGACTTTGAGGCAAAAAGATATCTGGAAGCTGTTAGTTCAAAAGTCACACTTGGGGCCTTGGACAAATAGATGTTGACTGTGAAATATGTGGCAGGAAGAGGGGCTTGAGTTGTCAAACCCAGCTCTGGGCATCAGATATGTCATTTCACCTCTTTGGGCCTCTGTTTTCTCATTTACAAGATAAGAAGACTGAAGGACATGATCCCTTAGGACCCAGCTCTAACATTCGGAATTTAAACAAGCGCTCCAGCAGTACTTTGATTTCGGTTGCGTTTCAATTACTGGCTTTACCACTAGGAGGCACAAGAAGACAGGGTGACTTAGGGTGTTAGCCCAGTGTGGGGAATAAAGGCCTTTTTGCTTGTGGAAAGCATTCAATATGCTTTTCTTCCAGAACTTCCCTGTCCACTGCTTTATTAACCAATATTTAAAATGAGTTTGTAACGAATCACTTCCCCCTTTGATTTCCATATGCTAAAAGATCTGAGCTGTTTCTCCTCATCGGTTATGAAAGGTCCGCTGGTTCAAGTCAAATCTACTGGTTTCGCCTAACAGAGGCTTGGCCACAGTGTTCAACAGGCATTCAGTAAAAGAGCAAGTAAAAAGGCAGTTTCTAAAAATATGTTTATGAATTAGAGATATTGTTCTGAATGGCAAAATCGATGCTCCACCCCCAGATTCCATTCTCCGTAGAAGCCAGAAGTCACCCTTCTCCAGGGTGGGGGTCATCCTTGGGTTGATGAGAAGCAGAGGCTCAGGCTTGCTTCTTCCTCCCCTCCCCATCCCTTGCCTGAGGCTGCCTGGGATGTGCTTCCGGGAGTGGAGACTCAGCCTCCCTAGGCTACTTTAGAACTGGCACCAAATCAGAAAGTGGAGCTTTTCCTGGTGGTGATTCAGTCACTCCTCCCAGTGAGGGCTTTTTACGAAGTCTGAACAATTCAAAATCACTTCTTAGACAAACATTAGAAACAATTCCTCAGGCTTTACAGTCTTAGAATTTCAGGGAGGAGAGCCTGGATAAAAATTCTGAGATAGGTGTAAGATCACTGTACCTCGTGTCTTCTATAACTTCATCTATCAGCTTCAGCCACAATTCAGCCAGCTGGTTTGCAGGAATTTTACCTTGTATCCCTGATTTTAGAGCCTCTATATTTGTTTGCTGAAGAATTTGAAAAGAGAGGAAATAATTGATAATTGTTTATTATGCCATTATACCTTTTCATACAGTTTAACCTTTGAAATCATGTAAATATTGTTATATATTCAAAAAACAAATAAAACAAAACCAGCAAAGATAGGAGAGGGAACCCTAAAGTGGAATATAACCAGAAATAAAACAGACCTAATTCCATTTCAGATGAATAACATAATTACACTAAACTAACCCAAGTAACTTTTGGAACACAGTATTTTGACCATGTACTCTTTGTTAAAAGGCAAATAAAATAAAATAAAAAATAAAAAAATTTAAAAATTTAAAAAAAACCCATAAACATATTGAACTCTAATTAGTAGGCTTATTTTTCACAGTGGTTTACCTACAGATTTTAGGACTGAACCAAGGAGCAAATATATTGAGGATAACGAAGGCCAGATTTCTCACTGCTGGAGAAGAAAGTTAGAGATACAGAAACACGGAGGACTAGAATAAACCTCGTGGTACTGGACTGGAATTGGAAGTATCTTTGTGAAGTCATGGCTTTTAATATATTGATAGATATAGAAATAAATAGACGTGCGTGTGTGCAAGTTCGTTTGCCGAGAAGGCCTAGAAGCAATGATATTTCAGTAGTAGTGAGCACTCTATACCCAGATCTTGTTTCTAAAATGCTCTTCCCCACTCAAAGGAAACAGTTGCTTGGAGAAATGGCGATTTACGGACTGGGGCAGAGAAAGTACGAGATAAGCTCAGAACATGTGGTTCTATCCCATTGAGCACCTGCCAACAGAGAAGCTGAAGAAGGGCCTACCATGAGTATCAAAAATCCCAATCAGGGGATAGGGAAAGCCACCGTCCTGTCCGCATTAGGCAGCTTGGTCAGTGGAGGGAGCTGATAAGAAGAACCAGGGTGAAAACTGCTGAAGAGCATCTCAAACGCAGTTAGAACACAGGTGCAACTAATTCTCCACCAATGCCTTTGAGATGTACATTGCCTATCAACTGCAACTTTATTTTAGGGACAGTTATGATTAAGTCATTTTAAACCTATAGTTATCCTCCCAGATTGCCTTTATAATGTAAAATATTCCACATTTTGCCATAGAGTTTTAGATCAAATATACTCCTAAAACCCCATATGTTTTGGTCCAGCCCTGGTAGAGATTAGATCTTTAAAAAATTAATATTAACATAATTTGGAAACCAAAACACCAAAGCCAGATGGATTTTATCACTACCTGACAGGAGTAACTTGGTGTATATATATATATTTTTAGACAGAGTCTCACTCTGTCCAGGCTGGAGTGTAATGGCGCCCTCTTGGCTCACTGCAACCTTCGTCTCCCGGATTCAAGCGATTCTCCTGTCTAAGCCTCCCTAGTAGCTGGGATTACAGGCTCACATCACCATGCCCAGGTAATTTCTTTTGTATTTTTAGTAAAGATAGGGTTTCACCATGCTGACCAGGCTGGTCTCTGCCTCCTGACCTCAAATGATCGCCCACCTTGGTCTCCCAAAGTGCTGGGATTACTGGCTGAGCCACTGCACCTGGCCAAGTAACTTAGTATTTTTGCTTAATTAGAAATATCCCAAACATATCCCCTTCTCCTCGCCAATCTAGTTGACCAATGTCAACTAGACGAATAATCACAGATATCATATATATGCAGTTTGCACCAAAGGAAATCCCCAACCTCCAAACAAAAGAAGTTCCTCTAGTCTGCAGCAAGAGTGGAATGTGTCACACATTGGTTCCTCTAAGCTACCTCTTCCTGCAGTGGAGATTTCCACTGCAAAGTTCTCAGAGTTTCATATTGCTATTGGAATGAACCATTCTCCACACAAAAATTAAGGCAGAAACTATGAGTTCCTATTCCACCCCCACTCCTACCTTTTGCATCCTCCCCTCGTCCACAGTAAAAAAAATTTTATCTGGGCATATGCCTGCCCAGGCATAAGACTACATTTTCCACCTTCCTTGGAGTCACATGTGGCTGTATGACTGGATTCTGGCCAGTAGAAAGTGAGTAGAAATGAGGAGTATGACTTCTGCATCTTTCCCTTCAAGAGAAAGGCTGATGTCATCTTCTCTCCACTGTTTACCACCGCTCCCCTCAGGCTGGAGGGCAGATGTAGTAGTGAGTTGCCTCTACCATGCAGACAATGATAACTACTGAGTGATGGCAGAGCAACCCGGGGGTAAGAGCCTGGGTCCCCAATACCACTGAACCTCCATACTAACTTAGGACCATCTACCTCCACTTTTCCTAGAGACATTGCTCGTACCTTATTGATCACTGTATTGAGCACTGTTTTGTGTTATAGTGGCCTGGCCTGCATCCTAATACCTAATTCACCCTGCTTGGTGAAAAGGAAATGCAGAAAAAGAGAAACTTACCAGTCGTTCTGCCATAACTAGGAGAGTGTTCACCGCATCCAGGCGATGACTAATATCCTCCCAGTATGAAGTCAGGGTAACAACTGGCTTGGTGTGGGCCCAAGGCAAGTAATAATAGTAGTTCCCTGGTATAAAACATTGGGGGGTCAATGAACACTGAACACTTAAAATGACAGCATGTTTATTAAAGAGATGTGCAGACTGAGCTGCTGATTAATCCATAGGCTTAGGGAATAGCTTGAGGTGATCTGGTGCTTTAATTTGACTCAATTAAGCAATTGAAGACTAGGAAGCTCTTTTTCATTCAGTCTGTTCTGAAATTTTCTCTGAGACACCCTAGTAGACAGAGCACAGCAATCTCGGGATCGTTTAGTGATTCAGGGCCACACATCTGAACATCAAAGATGCTTTCCTAACATGGCAGCAGAAAATACAGACAACACAGGAAGCTAGACTGAACATGTTAGTCCCTAAAAATTGTTATTCTAAATAAATGTTTTTGTTGGAAGTGGGCAAAAGGAAAGAATTTCCTGTTATTTGAAAGCTTTAGCTGGCTACATAGGGTTTGGTACTAGAGCCTTACCATGATTAAGATTAGCTGATATTTTCTACGATGTCTTATATTTTAAAACTGATTGTACAAAAATTAAGTTAAAACTCTGGCAATGCTGTTGGGAAATTTGATCAGTATTCCTCTCTCCCTTCTCTGTACTCTCAATTTGTTGACAGTTTTATTGGAAATTCTCATACTTTGCTTTCTATTATGATTTATTTTTATAGACTAGAATGTAAGCTCCTTAAAATCAGGAATCATTTCTCACTCATCTTTGTTCAAATACAGCTATTTAATCCTCACATCAACTTCGGAGAAGACAAAGAAACTGAGGGTTAGAATTCAGTGATGCGGTTAAGGTCACAGGCTGGTGAGTGACAGAGTGAAAATCAGAAGCATGGTTTCCCAGTATCTGAGCCAGAGTCCCATTCATTTCAACTACTCCACCTAAGAAAGATTTGGGGCTTTGTAGGGGTAGAAGCTGCTTTGGGGGAGCTCAGTACTTAGCACAATGGCTACCTTGGGGTCTTACATGGCAAAACCAATGTTAAAGCTGGCTGGGGAGAGGGTGGCATTGGGGTTCAACCTCTGGCAATGGGACCTGCAATTTCTTGGGTTTGGTCACTCTTTAAGGTGCCTGAACCCCAACCATACTCTCTTCCTCATTCAACCTTTTCCTTTCCACTAACCACAGGCTGGGGAGAACAGTGCCAGAGGGAAGACAGTGCTTGCTTCCAGTCCCGTGGTGCACCCACTGTAAACGTGCAGAGGAGAAAACGGTTAGTGGCAATCTTACCATCAAATACAGCACGGCTGTATTGAGTTGTTGACGCCAAAGGTTTACAGGTGGTGTCAAATTTGTTGCCATAGTTCCCAATGCTGACTTCAAACTGAATGGCCTCACCAACATCTTGCAACATGGTGGCCGAATGAAACACGGCAGACAGGCTGTACTTCCGCCTTCGCTGGTATTTCTATAAAGTATGAGCAGACATAAGGTTCACTGAAAGGCCTTTTGTCCTTGTTTATATGTGGATTTCTAGCAGATGCAATTCTAAACCTAATAAGTAGTGCTGAATTAAATGACAGGGGAGAATGTTCTTGGACCCAGCAGTTCCTCTTGCGCTCATACAAGTGAGCAAAGATAGAAGCACTAGAATGTCCCTTGTGGCATTGACTGAAATGCAGGGAAAAAAATGAAAACAGTACACACATCTTTCAGTAGGCCACTTGTTAAACAAGTTATGTTACATCCATAAAATAGAATGAAAGTTCATAAAAAGACTTAAATAGATCCATATGTGCAACCATGACAAAAGAGTATTTTTTGGGCTGGGCGCAGTGGCTCATGCCTGTAATCCCAGCACTTTGGGAGCCCGAGGTGAGTGGATCAGTTGAGGTCAGGAGTTCAAGACCATCCTGGCCAACACGGTGAAACCCCGTCTCTACTAAAAATACAAAAATTAGCCGGGCATGGTGGTGCACACCTGTAATCCCAGCTACTTGGGAGGCTGAGGCACGAGAATCACTTGAACCTGGGAGACAGATTGCAGTGAGCCCAGATCGTGCCACTGCATCTAGCCTGGTTGACAGAGCAAGACTGCGTCTCAAAAAAAAAAAAAAAAAAAAGTATATTTTAAGTAAATCTATTAAATAGATATTTTAATATTGGCATATTCATAAAGAAGGTCTGGAGGAATATAACTCAAATTGTTAACAGCAGTTTTGTTGGAGAAGGTAGAGAGATTATGGCAAACTTTACTTTCTAACTTACACATTTTTAATGATTTTGAATGAAGTATTAATTTTCATTTTTCTTTTTTTTTTGAGGCAGAGTCTTGCGCTGTCACTAGGTTGGAGTGCAATGGCACAATCACGGCTCACTACAGCCTCAACCTCTTGGGGGCTCAAGTGATCCTCTGGCCTCAGCCTCCCAACTAGCTGCGACTACAGGTGTGTGCCACTGCACCCAGCTAAAGTATTAATTTTCTAATCACAAATAACAATAAAGATTTTAATGTCAGATATAAATAAAAATAGGGAAATAAGGTAAATTTATTTTAAATTGAAATGGAAATCAAACCTTCCTTTTCTTTTTTTTTTTCTGAGACAGTCTCACTCTGTCACTCAGGCTGAAGTGCGGTGGCGCAATCTTAGCTCACTGCAAGCTCCGCCTCCAGGTTCACGCCATTCTCCTGCCTCAGCCTCCCGAATAGCTGGGACTACAGGCACCCTCCACCGCACCTGGCTAATCTTTTGTATTTTTAGTAGAGACGGGGTTTCACTGTGTAAGCCAGGATGGTCTCGATCTCCTGACCTCGTGATCCGCCCTCCTCAGCCTCCCAAAATGCTGGGATTACAGGCATGAACCACCATGCCCAGCCCCAAACCTTCCTTTTTCTTTTTAAATTACTGGTTTACTGAGAGAGTCGTAGATAGGGTCAACAATAACCACACTGAGTACCTACCAGCCTACCAGAAATGACCATGAGCCCTTCAGGCCTTCCTTCATGGGCACATAAAATCTCTTGAGTCCATATCCTGCCCCAAATCCTTGCTCAGCTGGCATATCTCCTTCTTTATGAGACATATTCCCACAGATCTTCAGGCACTGTGCCTTCTTTTGTCAAAGAGCCATGCAATGGTTTAGGTTGCTATGTTTCATTATGTCCTGTGCATTCTGCCATGCAATACTATCCGCATCCTGTGTCTATTCTAGAACTCTGATGGTACCCAGTCTCTGCTTTTAATTATTTTGGGTATATACCCAGAAGTAGAATTTTTAATTCTTTTTTTTTTTTAAGACTGTGTCTCGCTCTTTCACCCTGGCTGGAGTACAGTGGTTCGATCTTGGCTCATTGCAACTTCTGCCTCCTGGGTTCAAGTGATTCTCCTGCCTCAGCCTCCCAAGTAGCTGGGATTACAGGCGTGTGTCACCACACCTGGCTAATTTTTGTATTTTTAGTAGACACGGGGTTTTGCCATGTTGGCCAGGCTGGTCTCTAATGCCTGACCTCGAGTGACCCGCCTGCCTCGGCCTCCCAAAGTGCTGGGCTTACAGGCATGAGCCACCGTGCCTGGCTGGAATTTTTAAATTTTTGAGGACTGTTTTAAGAACTTCTGACAGTGACTGAAGCTTGTGGTCTTAAAGAACCCCTGAACATCCTTCTATTACAGAGTCTCCATTATGGTTAAAGGAGTGTTTCACATGGTATAATAAAACCCTCCGGTAGGGTTTTGTCAAATCCCCTCTAGGCCTCAATCTTTCTAAAAAGTCTTCCTAAAACATTGGTTTGCAACCTGAGCTGTACATTGAATGATCTGAGGAAGCTTTAACCTGGGCATTGTGAGTCTAAAAGCCTCCCTAGCTTAGTCCACTGTCGCCTTGATAGAGGGGGATTAGGGGAGCATGCCACTTATCAAGAGTTCTGCTCAGCTACCCACAGCTAAGCCCCCTGGAATACTCGTGGTCCAGAATGATGTGGAAATTCTGGGTTTGAGCTTGAATTGTGTCAAAACGAAAAAGTAGGAAGTTATTTGGATTAGTCAGAACTAGATACAATATAACTTCTTCTTTGTAAACCAGCTAGCATGATAGGAGAAAAGGGAAGGAGCTAAAAATAGGAAACATAATTTGTGACCCGAGTCAGGGCCCAGGAGAAAATGGCCGGTATTTAAGCTGGAGCCATCTGTTAAGCCAGGGGCTGCACAGGATGGAGAAGGTTCATGGGGAGGCTCGGAGGTATGGTGGGAACTACAGGGATGATACTGCAGCTGGGCCGGCTCTGCCCTGCAGGCCTCCACATGGCCAGGATTCCATTAGAACTCTGTGGATGCTCTCATGCAGAGCTTGCAAAATGACCCCAGAATCCCTGAGAGGACCCTCCCTGGAGAGTCAGAGCCCTAAAAGCAATAGTTTGGGCTTCTGGCCATCAGCACAATTCCCAAAAGAGAGGGAATACACTGTGAGCAAGCTGCTGAAGACGGAGCAGCTCCCGGGATCACCAGGCAAGCCAAGACTCCAGGAGGAGCACCCCCACCATCTGCTCACCTGCCCCAAAGCCAGGCTACCCTCCAAGATTCAGGCAGCTGAGAATTCTGCTGCTCCCTCAGACCTTTCCTACTTCCTCTCTGCCCTCAGGGCACAAATAGGTAGAGCAGGGAAGGAACAACAAACACCATTCAGAGAAGAACAGAGTCTGGGACAAGACCTGCCTACAACATGATAAAATTAAAGAATATAAATTAGGCTGGGTGTGGTGGCTCACGCCTGTAATCCCAGCACTGGGGGGCCGAGGCGGGTGGATCACCTGAGGTCAGGAGTTCCAGACCAGCCTGGCCTACATGGTGAAACACCATCTCTACTAAAAATACAAAAAATTAGCTGGGCATGATGAGAAGTGCCAGTAATCCCAGCTACTCGGGAGGCTGAGGCAAGAAAATCACTTGAACCCAGGAGGTGGAGGTTTCAGTGAGCCAAGATCACACCATTGCACTCCAGTCTAGGCAACAAGAGTAAAACTCTGTCTCAGAAAAAAAAAAAAAAAAAAGAATATAAGTTGTAGTCTATTGGACTTAGGTGGGGTTAAGGGCCTTGGGACTCTCTTTCTGATCATCAGTGACTAGTACACTTTGTAGATAAGGTGGTATAAAGTTTCAGCAGTCGATTTCAAAAAGGAAGTGATTTCTGTCAAGCAAGATATCGATAAGAGCTAAGAGTTCTTGAAAGTGGCTGTGGACACACAAGGCATGGGACACTAAAGGTCAGTGACAAGGAGATCAGGTACAAGTGAACACTGCCCAGCATGCCACCTTCGGTGTGTCTACTAAAGGGAGCTGACACCTGATGGCGCAGCTGGAAGAAACTGAAGGTGCTATTTCTAGCAATATTTTTGAGCCCTTAATGTGGGCCAGGCCAATGAGAGCTCTCAAGGAGATTGTAGTTGAGTAGGAGAGAGAATGCAAGTGCATACAATGCTCCCAAAATACATTCAGTCACATCTAAGGAGACTGGCGAACGAGGAGCAGGGAGAAAGCGGTCCAACAACAGACTCTTGATCCTGGAGACCAAAAAAAAATGGGGTCCTTTAGTGGCAGGGCAGAGGTTCCAGAAGCCAGCAGGTATTAGAACAACACTGGGTTAGCAACACTTGATCTTCTATCTGCCTGATTCTTACTATGGAAGTGGCCAGGCTGAACCTGCTGCATCCCTCCTGCACTGCAGCCTCTGTTGACCAGGCCCACCGGGAGCAATAGCTCAGTTCTGCTTTAGAAAGATGGGGAGCACTTGGCTCTTTGGCAACAAAGTTGCCCGTTTGTTGCAGCCTCTTTAGCTTTACCAAAAAGTTTTGTTAGCTACACAACACCCAGAACAGAGGACCTTTGAAGACGGACAAGGGTCATGATCGTGTTGTAGGTTGACTGCATTCATTCAGTCCTTCTGGCACGTGCACAGATCTGCTCATTTCATTTCTCTCCTGGGGACCCTGGTTGCTTGAAGTGTGGCTACATCTTCAGAGTCCCCGTTTCTCTCCTATTCTGTAACGCTGTTAGGTTTTTAAAATTTTTGCTTCATTTCACTTTTGATTTTATTAAATTTATTTAATTAAAAAGATGAGCTATTCTGTTGTCTGTGTTTAATTATTCAGAGCAAAGAAAATGAATTCTGTTTTGTTTACCAGTCAATAAAAAGTTCTTCTTTTATTCTGTTGACATATACTGATGGGCAATATATATTGTTGACTTTTTTTTTTTTGCTTTTACACTAAATTAATGAAATAGGCTTTTTTGCCTGTATGTGTTTAACTATTTGCAGTGAAGGAAACTAATTTTGTTTTGCACTCCAGTTAATAAAGCATTTTTAAAATATTTTCTTGGGTCTCTTTCTCAAGAACTTCTCCCTGCAGCTACAGTTGTTTAAAACAAAGAGGAGTTGCATGAACTTAAATTACATTCTGGTGATGCAACAAAATAAAGAGGTACCATAATGGTTGAATGTCCATGGTGGCATTTGTGCATAACCCTGAATTCCAACCAACATTTCAAGAGCCAACTCCAATCTATAACTACTCAAGTCAAAAACCACCATGTGTCTCTACGGAGGCCTCCAAGTGGTTTCTGGATATTCTCTTGCATGATCCTGGCTGTAACTAGCATGGAAACAGCCCCTTTTCCCACTCTCCCTCCCTTTTTTTTTTTTCCTTTTCTTAATTTTTCCTCAAGATCTATTGTAATTCCTGGACTTCGGAGTGGATCATATGGTGGAATAGACAGAAAGACTATGACCAGGACCTTATTGACTTTTGTCCTTAACTAGTAAAAAAACAAAACAAATGATCATCTTTGCTGTAATAATTCATGGGGGAGAACTATTTCTTTTCCTGGTGTGAAGTTACACGGATACCCCGTGGCTTGCTGCTGTGGCGATGCTAGGTTCCTTCCTGAGGCTGTGGGGTGGAGAGAGGGCAGTCTCAGGAGCCTGCTCCTTTCCTCTCAAAGGAGGAGACAGGAATGAAATTAGTACAGCTCAAGCACTGGACCACGGATGTTTCAAACATGTGAAGCCTGGGGAATCCAGAAGACTGCTTTGGATGCTAACCTCCTGATATAGCTGTCTTCTGGAGTCAATGAGCAAGGCCATATTGCTCTGGGGAAGAAGGGATAGTTTCTGTTAAAGGGCATGGCTATTATCCCTGTCAATCATCCTGCAAAGGGAGCTGATGCAACAGGCAGACATCGGATGACTAGAGGGAAAAGGCCCAGGCTCGCTGGAGAACTCATGGCAGTTGGGCCTGGACTCACATGAAGATGTGTTCTGGGCACCACGGGAGTTTGGGGAGAGCATGGAGAACCCAGTCCTGCCACAAGGAGACAGGCTGTGAATAGACAGGAAAGCTGACTGTCAGGGACCCAGAACACCAGCCTGACCCCATGAGCTTTGAAAATAGCCACATTTTGCAACCACATTGTCACCCGTTTTACTGTATTTTCTTATTCTTATCCCAAAAACTGAAAGTGAAAGCTTTTTAAAAGTTGCTGTTTGGTTTCTGCTGTAAAGTGGGGAAATCAGGGCAGGGCCTATCCTGTGTGCTTGGAACAGAGGGTGACAGCAGCCTGGGGCAGCTGGGGGGCTGGTGGTGATTTGCAACCCAGCAAGGAGGGCCGCAGACAGAGGGGTATCCATGAGCTGGCTGTGCTGGCAAACGATTCAGATTTGTGCAACACACGGACATCGATCTGGATTCTCAGAAATGGTTGGGGAAGTCAACTGGGAAGATTTCCCGTCTTCAAGGAGGAAGTAGGGTTCACAGCCATTGCAATATGAGCCCTCAGCACACCTGCCCTCCCGTGCTGGGAAGCCTGAGGCCCACCAGCCACCTCTGAAAATGGAAATGAGTAGTGGTGGCACCTAAAGCTCTTGGTGCCAGCAAGAAGTGACTGTTACGGCCACTTCCCCATGACCCCCAACACCAGTTAGCAAACAGGTCATTCAGTTTGTGCAAAAACCGTATCAGTGCTCTTGCCAGTTTTCAATAGGGTATTAACATCTCAAAGGATGAAGCAATCCTCATAGGGCTGTTGTAGAAACATCCAGATGAGTGCGTTCATTGTGAGTTGGGTTGCCTTCCAACACCCCCATCTACCCCTTCAGTCCCTGGAGGTCTCCTTTTCTATACCATGCATTATTCACACTCTAACATTTACCTCAACAACCAGCAGGTCATCATTTGCAATGGGCTCAAGCTTTTTATCTGGTGGTGTCTTCTCAAGAAAAGTGACTAATTCAACCAAGATCCTGCCTCTGTAGGCAACTCCTTCCCCCTGAAAGGCAATAATCCAGGATTATTCCTCTAGGTAGCAACAGCAAAAAGAATTGTGTCTCTAGTCAGGCTAATACAACTGCAAAAAGTTTCTCCTTCCCATGGCCCTAACTTTCAAAATGAATCAGTTGGCAACTCTCCCAGCTGGATTCAGGTCTCTGGTGTTTGAAAGAAGAGCCACTGGCTTTAGGACAGATCTCAAAGAGCGCCTTGGGATGCCAGGGCTGAAAAAGATCTTAGCTACGACCAAGGTCAGAGGCCTTCAAATCATGGTCTAGCTCCAGAAGGAGGTTGCGGAGCCTGGGAGGTAGGAGGTGGATGGGGCTCTAAGTCTCCCTTCACCGTACTTTAGCAGGGAAGCTCTGCATTTTTCTGTGTTAACTTGGCTGCCTTTCTCCTCTTCTCAGAATAGCGAGGCTGCCGTGTTGGCAACCAGGGCAAGTCTCAGAATAGCCAGGAAGTAAAGGACGAAGATGTAGGAGGAAGATGTTCTGGGTGCAGCTGAGCATGAGGATGAAGAGCGGCTACTCCTCCCACCACACCCAGCAGTGCCGGCAATAGAACCTTCTAGAAAGGACGGGAGGGCCCCCATCTCCACAGCCAGTCTTTTACCCTTCCCCTCTCAGGGCCTTTTCTCTCTAGCTTGGTCCCTTTCTTGAGCCTTGGAGATACCTAAAAGACATTTGGCTTCTGTTGTAGTAAAAAGAGCATTTCCCATCTCTGGGTTTCCATGTCTTCATCTATGACATGAAAGGATTGATCAGATCAAGGGTAATAAAGGGTTTCAGGGAGCATGTCACTGCCTAGTGCTTGGTAAATTCCTGGAATATGATGTTGAAAAGAATTCCAAGGCAGCACAGGGGCTTATTAGGAAAGAGAGCCAGCATTGATTATTGATGTCTACCATGAGCATAGAAGTTGGGGGAAATGGCCATTGGCCATCCCCCAGTGAGATCATCTCCACAATCTTTTCCTATCTTTGCATTCTAAGTCTTAGGGAGTATGAAACTTCTATCCTGCAATACTTGATCAGACATTATAAGAAGAAATAGTCACATTAACCAATGCTGATTCATAACCACCTTAATTGAGAAACCAACCTTTCCAGTATTCAGCTCATCATAGGGGTCTGGGAATCCTGTGTACTCTCTGGGGCTTCCGTAAAGATTCAGGTAACAAGGTCCAAATGTTGGAACAAAGCCTACCTCTGTTTCTCCTGTGTTTACTAAGAGAGAAACATCATCATTAGGTATTAGGCTTTTAACATTCAATCTATTGAAATAAATATTAGTTATTAGTTAGTTAGGTGAGACTAGTTTCCTCCATTTTGTGAGTTAGTTGTATTAATGCAAGTTGTAAGCACATGAGGCTTGCTGTAGTTCTCTTTTCTTATTGCTACATAAAATATTAAATAAAAACATTTGGGGATAGCGCAGGTAAACTTATTTTTATAAATATACAATGCTATTTAAATAAAAAGCAATTAGACTTTGAAGTTGACCTTCACATTTTTTGCAAGTTTATAATGGGCATTGTATAAAACATGCCATTGCCAATTGGGGCAAAAGATTATATTGTTTTGGGAAGTCACTTAAATGACATATTATATGAACTTCATTTGTTCCTCTAAAGTGTCATTTAATCTTCAGTAGTTAGTATAACTCTAGCAGAAGCTGTTAAAAATACAAGATATTTTTAAATTTTATATGTACTAATAAACTGCCTGCCCGTGGTTGTAAGACCATGTGATATTCGTAAGTGACATGAAGATTCCCATTCATTCCTTTCTATCTCTGGTGGTCATCTGATAAGCTCCTTATTTCTGCTACCTGGTCTTAGCAAGACAACTTCTCAATAAAGGGCACTGAGGACAATATAATTAAATAGCTGAAAATGGGGAAACTGTGGGTGAGGCTGGGGAAATATGCCTTCAGTAGCCTGAATGGCCCCCATATGGGAGAGGGATGGACTTGTCTCCAGAAGCAGAGTAAGGACCACTGCTGGGAGTTACAGGGAGATCAGCTTTGGTTCACTCTGTATAAGGCAGAACTTTCTGTGAATTAGAAATGACAAACAATGGGACAGGCTGCATTAGGGACAATCAGAAGAAGTGTTGAGGCAAAGCCTTCAGCCTATCTTTCAGCATGTTTTCAGGATAATTCCTGTTATCGATGAGGTTGACCAGATCATATCTATGGCCCTTTCCAACTATATGCTTAAAACTAAGGGAGAAAGATAAATATGGAGCAGCGTCATCAGAATGATGCCCATTAATAAATAATTTACCTAACCCTATAGACATGTACTGAACAATCATTTTCATTATGTGAGGCTCTCTGCATGTTTAAGTGGGCGTATACACATTTGTGGGGAGATAGAAATCATGGACACAGGCAGAAAAGAGCTGAATAGCAATCTCAGTAAAGAAAACAAGAAAAAAGAAACATTTAAAATGTACAAAAGTAATGCATATGCAGCCTAAGGTTGAGACTTGGTAACAGCCTAGGATGCTACATGTCACACATGTTTGGAAATCTCTTATGAAACCCAAAGAGGGACCAGCAGTTTCTTCGACAGAGATTTCTCTGAATCATGTTATCATCTTGAAGACAGATAAACAGGAGGAATAACTATATACATGAGCATATAAATTGACTTGGCTTTATCCACTGTGGCATATGGAACATTGCAAAGACGATTAATTGATCACTAATAAGCAGGGTTTGGACTTCTTTCTGTGTGCTAAAATATTTTGTTTTAGTGGAGGGATGTTGGGTGAGAACAGAGAATTAAAGCAGAGATTCACAGAGAGGAAAGGAAGTCATTTTTAGAAGTTGAATCACACACAAAAAAAGATTTTAAAAAAAAAAAGAGAGAGAAAGATGTTGAATCACAGAATATTCCAGTAAGAATGGATGTTTAAGCTATGGCACCACAGTCATGTCACATTATGGATGGGCAAGCCAAAGCCTACAGAAGTGATGCGACTGTCAAAAGTCCCTCAGACTGGCAGATTTAACTCCAGACCTTGAGTTTCAAAGCTCAGAAAAGGATATCCTCTACTACCCCATCCATTCCTTTGGTCTAACCTCACCTCTCCTCTACCTGGTTCCCATGAGTGACTGTGCTGTCATGTGTATTTGCTTTTTGTTAAAGATCCCCAGGGATTGAAACACAAATTGTTGAGAATGATCCACTGCATATCAGCTTAATGCCAGGGGCTTAATTATTTTTGTCCAACAAATCTCTTTTCTGGTATGTTACCCCTTTGACTTGTTTCATTGTGCATTAACAGAAGGAATCTTCCTTCTATGTGCTCACATCGTAGCGTAGTCTCCTGGGAAAACCCATTCTCTAGGCCAGGCACAGTGGCTCACACCTGTAATCCCAGTACTTTGGGAGGCCGAGGCAGGAGGATCACCTGAGGTTCAGGAGTTCGAGACCAGCCTGGCCAACATGGTGAAACCCCGTCTCTACTAAAAATACACACACACACACACACAAAATTAGCCAGGCATGGTGGCAGGTGCCTGTAATTCCAGCTACTAGGGAGGCTGAGCCAGGAGAATCACTTGAATCCAGGAGTTGGAGGTTGCAGTGAACCAAGATCATGCCATTGCACTCCAGGCTAGGCGACTTGAGCAAAACTCCGTCTCAGAAAAAAAAGGAAAAGAAAAAAGAAAGAAAACCCATTCTCTCATAAGCTAAGTTTCTTCCTGCCTCCAAAGTTTCCTAATCCGTTTAATGCACTGTGGTCACATCAAACTTCCCAATGTCCTTGCTGAAAAGCCTATACAAAATAAAATAAAAAACCTTTAGCCTGCCATCAAGGATTTCCTCTGACCTAGCTACAACCCACTTTCCAACAATATTTTACTTGCCTCCTTTAGCTTTTTGAATCCCCTTCATGTTTTGGATTCCTACAAATAATTACTGTATATTTTAGTTTCTAGAACCCTACATAGCTGCACATCTCTGTGACTAAAGTATCACTTTTCAGGGGGAGTGGCAGGATTTAAGTATGTTGTATTTTGATTTCCTAAACACCTACTACTGGTTCTATCATGTGATACTACTACATAAATATTCATTGATTGGTTAAACAAATGAATAAAGGAATAAAGTGCTTGCCCATCTGCCAAGTTCACTGCAAATCTGAGGACTACTTAATATTCATATAAAGTGTGATTATAATAAAACAGATTGTTTAAAGCAAATAAGAACTGGGCATGTGTCAATTACATATTTACATGATATCACCTTATATTTGCACACAGCTTCAGAGTTTGCAAAGCTTTCCCACATGCAATATCTCTTTCCTCTCTTACGACAATCCTGGGAGATTATTGTGGCAGGGCGAATCATGCTTATCTGACAGATAATGAACCTCTCTAAACCTCAGGGTCTTCGTCTATTAGGGGAACAAAAACATCTGCCCTAGGAGAGTTGTGATGGTCAAGTGTGTGACAGGATTGAGCAAACTTGCAAAAAATGACAAGTTCTGTGCAAACCAAAGGATGTGTTATGATCCCTCATTTTGGGGGGAGGGGAAGATCTTCAGGTTGCAAACTAAAAAACGTTCAGTATTTTCCAACCTAGAGAGTCACATTGATATTGGGGGAAAGTTACTTGATAAATTTCAGAACAATTGAGTTAGTGCTCCATATCTCTACCTACTGAACATAAACGATAACAGAAAATGTTATATCTCACAATCAATTATTTGCAATAAAGCCAAATATGATGGTATGCATTTAGCTGAAAGCATGAGACATGGAGCAAAGCCTGGTTAGCACATTTCTTTTAAACTTAGCCATGCAGGACAACCATACGGCACTAACACAAAAATTATTACTCTAGCGAAACTATGTTGAGACAGCAAAATGTCAAAAAAAAGTTCTAAAGACAATCAATATATTCTTAATAAGATAACATTAGCTAGGAAGATCTAACAGAAAGCAAAGTTACGAAGCATAAACCTGTATATGATGCAGCCCCAGTTCCCGAAGATGAGAAATCTATATAGTAAAAATACGACTGGTTAAACAAGAAAAACACAGGCATTATGAAACAGACATTGAAAACATTAATCAAATCCAGTGCCAGGTACGTGATTTAGCAACACTAGAAAAATCCCAAATTCAGACCCAAGTCACATATGACCCTTTTGTAATGCATACAATTCTCATTGGTTAAATGCAAAATGACACCTGATTTTGTGACAACGGGCAGAACCACCACACATGAGTAACTCAATCTCACCCAGCCCCAAGGAAGCCAGGAAGCAGAAGAGCTAGCTGCCCAGGGACAGAGGGGTCCTGGTGAAGTTACCAGCATTTCACGTTTTTAATAAAACATTTATTTATCTTATGGCTTAGTTGGGACCAACATCAAAAAATCTAAGTAAATGTGGCCTTAGGCTATGTAAGCAAAGGCCTGGAGTTTATTGCACATTATTTGATTGAAAGCATGGTTTATTTCTTTGTGGGGGGAAAGGTGATGTTGACAGCTCATTGTTATTTTAAGACCCTGTAACCCCATGGTCTGCAGGGCTTGCAATAAGAGGCCCCAGAGACAGAAGCTAAAATTGCTTGTAGCAATCTCTGTTTTTAGTTCTTCTGGATGTTACCACACGTCACTAAGAAAAATGCCACTATTTCTGAATAATTATCTTTAGATATTATTTAATGGCTTCTCATGAATAATGAATGGATTTCAGTCATCTTTACCCTCCCCCCATATAGTTCCAGCATGGTTTTCATTTACTGTAATGGTCACCTTTATGATTTTATCTATAGTCATATTGAGATTCCTGACTGGAAGAGAAGAGGCTATTAGCACCCCTGCCCTACCTCCACTCCCCTTCCTCCTTCGGCTTCTCATCTCTATCTTCCATACTTTTACACTGTAATGGGTGATGACATCTACACTTTGTTCAGAGCTTTGGTTATAGGTTAAATTTTAAAAATCAAAAATCAAAATAAATAGTGCTTACATTCTAGCAATCATATAAATATTATTCTCTGCAGAGAAAAGGAAAGGGGTGTGATTACATTTCCTTCATTGCAGCTCCAGTGTTATGATCACTATGCTAATCAGCAGAGAACATTCAGATGGAATCTCTTTCTTATCCTCTACCATTTGCTTAAAATAATGCCACATATAACTATTTATTTATTCATTCATTCATTCGAGATGGAGTCTTGCTCTGTTGCCCAGGCTGGAGTGCAGTGGCGCAATTTCGGCTCACTGCAACCTCCACTTACCAGGTTCAAGCGATTCTCCTGCCTCAGCTTCCTAACTGGGACTACAGGTCCCCACCACCAGGCCCAGCTAATTTTTGCATTTTTAGTAGAGACAGAGTTTCACCATGTTGGCCAGCCTGGTGTCGAACTCCTGACCTCAAGTAATCTGCCCGTCTTGGCCTCCCAAAGTGCTGGGATTATAGGCATGAGCCACCACGCCCAGCCATGTACCTTTATATTTGTACTATATCTCTGTTCACCACCTTGTCTTCTGATTGCCTTTATTTTTTTTCCCGCCTTCTGGAGACAGGAAATCTATATGTTCTTCACCATATCTCTAATATCTGCTTCATCTTTTAATATCTAATACTATATATATATATATATATACACACACACAAAATAACCAGGTTCTTATTTATGTTATCCATTGCTTTTAACAACGTTTTTTCAAAACCTATAAAAGACCTTAAACAAGATAAGGTTGAGAGGAACCTTGGGTTCCCCAAGACAAAATTTTGTCTCAAAGTCTCTCACTTTGTTTCCTGTGTTTAATCTCTCAATATGTTTAATCTATTGGCAATTACAATAATTTTTGTTTTGGTCACAAAAAATAAGCCGCTGGGCCGGGCATAGTGGCTCACGCCTGTAATCCCAGCACTTTGGGAGGCCGAGGCAGGTGGATCACGAGGTCAGGAGATGGAGACCATCCTGGCCAACACGGTAAAACTCTGTCTCTACTAAAAATACAAAAATTAGCTGGGCTTGGTGGCAGGCACCTGTAGTCCCAGCTACTTGGGAGGCTGATGCAGAAGAATTGCTTGAACCTGGGAGGCAGAGGTTGCAGTGAGCTGAGATCATGCCACTGCACTCTAGCCTGGGTGTCAGAGTGAGACTTCATCTCAAAAAATAAATAAATAAGCAAGCTGTTGGTATTACTGTGTTAACATTAATTTTTTCTCTTATCATCTTAACCTCTTTCCTTCATTCCCTGTTAAAATTTCTGGCATATATGCACAAAACCATAATGCCAGGTATAGCCAAGTAGTTCTCAAGAAAAGTGTTAGGAAAACTACAGAAAAAACAATGTGTTGGCTATCAGTGCTTGTGAGAATGAAGGCCTAATACACACTGTCTTAGGGAGTGAGGATTACATGGCTCATTGGCATCTGACCTTACTGTTCCTGCCAAGGGACTCAGTTGAGAAGGGAGTATTATTGTATATTTGGGTGGACTTGGGTCAATGCCACTCTAAAAAATAAGGTGGTAGCTCTCTGTATTGACACAAAAATTTCATAAAACCGCTATTGGGAAAGAAGTTTTGGATGGGAGCAAGAAAGCTGAAAATCTTCAAACTGTAAATTTCATTTTTCCTAAAAGTTTATAATCTATGCATACTGGATTATGACTTTAGCAGTTTACTTACATACTTCAATTATTAATTGTTTTGCAGGCCATCACCAAAACATCATTGAAATGCTTCACTAGGTTCATCACATTTGGCTTCTAAGAAACCAAACCTACTGTTTATTTTTTTCTCCAGAAGTTTTGTATCCAGTCTTGCTCTAGATCTGTTGAGTGACTTACCTTCCACTTCCCCACCAGAGGCAGCAATTTTAGAGAGGTGTAGATATGTTGTTCCAACTACATCATTTTTAGTAAGACGGTCCCTATGTAAAAAAATAATAATAATAGGTTAAGAGCTCCATCTACGAAGATATGTCATTTTAACAATTAAAAAAATTTAGAACTGGAAAATACCCCAGACTTCAGAAATAATCAAGCCCAGTGGGCCTCAAACTTAGTTGTACTTAGTAATCAACTGGAGACTTCTCACCCTCATCTTCTGTCCACATTTTTAATTCAATAAGCCTACTGTGGGGACCAAGAGTTTGCATTTATAAGTATAACCCAATTGATTCTGATAGAGATGGTCTTCCAACCACCCTTTAGAAACACCGATCTTGTGAGGTAATTTATTCTGAAGTTATGAAATTGCAATTGTACACAGAGGCCAAGGGATGTGCCTATGGCTATACTCAATACCACTGTCATAAAATGAATTAATCACTTATAGGCAGATTACATAATTACAATCATGATGATGATGGTAATGACACTTGTCATGTTTCCACTTTCAGAGAGCTAAGGGTGCCTGCTGAATGCTACATCCAACTAGAACATTCCAAGAACGGTCTTGTTATGGCCAATCAGTGCTAGGAGGCAGGTCTAGTAAAAATTCCATCAGAACATTTCAAGGACTTTTCTTTGCCTTCATCGAGGTAGTTTTACCATTTTCTTTTTTAACAATAACAATAAATTGCTCTCAGAATGTTTTGGTGATTCTTCCCAAGAAATGCTTGATGTATTTCTGAAGTCTATTCTGGACAGCCTAATGATATTTAAATCCCTGATTTCTTATCTTGGGGCATTTTCAGAGCACGTTCCCCTTCTTTTGTTTATGAGCAGTTGAATCGAAATAGTCAAAGCTTTTTTTGCAATAGCACTCACTATTATTAAATTTTGTTTTAAGAAAACACCCACTTCCAGGAGCAATTTATCCTTTCCTCTGGAAGGAAAGCAAAATACCAAAAAAAGAAACCATCCAGAGTAATGTTTCATAATATTCAAATGTTTAATTCTTTTATGCTGAATTAGACACGTATCTATTTTCCACTCACCAGTCATATATTGTTAGTTTTATTTTTTCACACACTGAAGGAAACTATAAAAATGAAACAGAAAAAAGTAGTTATTTCTTAAGGATTTAGTAATTATTCAAGTACTCTTACTTTTTCTGAAAAAAAAGAAAGTCAAACCTTGATCTGAAGATTGACAACCTGATTCCACTCTGGGTTTGCATTTTTCTCAATTATGTTTGTACAAACCTGCAAAATCACCAAAGCAAAAGTGTAGGTTTTCAAGTTTCTAAGTTCTAAAAGTTTATAATCTATGCATACTAGATTATGACTTTAGCAGTTTACTTACATACTTAAGAACCTGGTTGAACTTTTTCTTGATGATTTGTAAAATATGAAATGGGTTTAACATTAATCATTGCTGTTTCAACGCACCAGGAACTTGTTTTTAACCATTTTTTCATTAGTTTTCAGTTGTCAGACTTCTAACATTAGATTAATGTAACAAAGCAAAAGATAAGGTTGATAGAGCATTTGTTATATACCACTTGGGAAGCATCTACCATTAACACATCCAGACAGATCTTTTGATCCTTCCCACCAGCCTCCCTGTCCCCTACCCCAAATTGGCTCTTGTTCCAGTCTTTCCATCACTCTTCATTCAGGTGGTCAGGCTCAGAACCAGAAACAGCCACACCCTGACACTTCCGTCTTCAAGCCAATCCTGAAACGTTTCTACCCAGGATGCCTGCGGTTGTCTCCTATCTGGAACTCTACACCCTCTCTTGCTTTCTGACTTTCATGTCACTTCTCTGTGTAACGTCTTCAGGGGGCCCTCAAAGTATACTTCAAATAAAGCCCCGATCCTTCCCTGCGCTGATGAAGCCCTACTGTTCCAACCCTATTTCTCTCTGACCTCCTTCCTAGTTTTCCCCCTTGCTGGCTCCATGGCAGCCACACGGGCAGGCCTTCCCTGCTAACATTTTCCTCTCTGGGGCTATTCCATCACCCTTCCCCCTGCCTGGATGCCTCCTTCTCCTGGTCTCTGCATATCCAGGCCTCTGTTCAACTGTCACTTTCGCAAGGGGCCTCACCTGATAACCTGGATAAACACTCCTCCCCTGCACCAATCGCTTCTTGTCCCTGCTTTGTTTTCTTTATAGTACTGGGCACCATTTAAAATTATTTCATTTGTTTGCTTGTTTATTGTCTCTTCTATTCCCATATGTTCATTTCTATATCCCAGCACATGGAACAGAAGCTGGTACTTAATGACTTTTTGAATGAGTCAAATCTCTCAATATTCCTATGTGATTATTATTACCTCCCTTTATAGTGCAGGAAATGGAAACTCAGAGGGTAAGCCATTTGTCTGCCTATGAAGTGGGGTAAAGCCTGAATTCAGGACTCATTTTGCCCCAGAGCTGAAGGCTCTTCCACCACAGCCACTGAATCTTTTAGAAAAAAGCATCAGTCATATGTGTGTGTATGTGGTTTGCTGAATTTTGCTTAATTACATGGTTCAAACACATAAAAGATACAAGTTCTTTTTGTCTACAACTGTCCATGATGTGCAATTATTCTACTGTAGAATCTCACTCAACTCTCAACTCTCCAATCTTTGACCATCTCTGTAGGTGGAAGTGGTGGTCGTAGCTGCCCCTACGCCAAGAGTGTCCCAGATTTTTTTCAGGGGAGTGGAATGGGGCTTCCCTGACCCATTCTCTGGTGTCAACAGTTCACTGGGGCATGGAAGGTGAGAAACATGACAGGAGGAGGCAGCCGGGCACTGGAGGGGGGCGGTCTCTGTCCTACAGCATTTACCAGGGATGGGTGTGGCTGGCCAGAGAGCTTGCCTAAGGTTAAGATAATGTTTGGACCTGAAAAGCAGTTCCAGAAATTCAGTGGTAGCCTTCCCTATGTTAATCTCTCAAAAGACTGAATTTTCTAATTTGTGTTCTGCATACTTTCCACTCCAAAATAAACCTGTGGAGAAGTCTGGCGTGTTCAGACTCAGATAATCTGTGTTCCCGCAGAGTGCCCGGCTCATCAGGGGGCTATTTTAACAAAGAGTAAGTAGGAATTCACTCCAAGGAAAGCACAGTGGTTTTAAATATTTATTCTTACAGCATCTGCATTTAGATCATGTACCAACCTTTTTTCCGGCAAAGGAAACTTCTACAAAAGGATCCACGAGATTTTTCTTATCTGCATTGCCTCCAAATATTTCCTTTACTGTCTGTGAGAAGGCATCATCCACTGGAAGGTAATAGTTATACAGCAGAAATGAAATTCAATTCTCTTAAAAACAGCAGAAATTTGGCAAAATTTTTAAAGTTCTCTTATACATCAAAATAGTTGCAACAGGCTAGGCGCAGTGGCTCATGCCTGTAATCCCAGCACTTTGAGAAGCCAAGGCAGGCGGATTGCAAGGTCAGAAGATCGAGGCCATCCTGGCCAACATGGTGAAACCCCTTCTCTACTGAAAATACAAAAATTAGCTGGGTGTGGTGGTACACGCTTGTAATCCCAGCTGCTCGGGAGGCTGAGGCAGGAGAATTGCTTGAACCTGGGAGGTGGAGATTGCAGTGAGCCAAGATCACGCCACTGCAGTCCAGCCTGGTGACAGAGCAAGACTCAGTCTCAAAACAAACAAACAAAATTAGCCAGGTGTGGTGGCACATGCCTGTAATCCCAGCCACTTGGGAGGCTGAGGCACGAGAATCACTTGAATCTTGCAGTTAGCGAAGATCAAGCCAGTATATGCCAGCCTCCAGCCTGGGTGACAGTGAGACTATCTCAAAAAAAAAAAAAAAAAAAAAGACTTGATCTTTATGGAGGGAAAAAATACAACACATTTCATTCAGTGAGAATAAGAGATGATTCTCAAACTCAGGCCTGCTTTCAATCGGGAGAAATGTACTATAGGTCAAAATGATCTAGTCCTAGTCTTTTTCAGAGAAATTCAAGAAAATTTGGCACAATCACAAATAATACACTTAACTACAATCTATGGTTAAGCTAAAAAGTAAATAGAGATCAGGATTTTAATTTATTTACTTCATTTTATGTATTTCTTTCTTCTTTTAAAAAAAATAGAGACAGAGGTCTTGCTATGTTGCTCAGGCTGGTCTTGAACTCCTTGCCTCAAGCAATCCTCCTACCTTGGCCTTCCAAAGTGCTGGGATTATAGTCATAAGCCACTGCATCCGGCCCATTTGACACATTTTTGAGAGAAAGGTGGGTATTGGGAGGTCCTACAATACCATCTTTTAAGACCATACGATCTTAAAAGTGGAAAAGGATTCCCAAGAAAAGCAGCAAATCCTGAAGAGACCCATGGCCTGTCTAGTGGGTGCAGCCTCCTGGGGACTTGGAGAAGGATCCCATATCCCAGAGCCCAGCAGGAACCAGACAGGCCCAGCAAGGCAGATAGGAGGCTGGGCCATCAGCCGTGATAGAGGGATAACCAGACTAGTTCCTATAAATGGGATCACTAGAAGCGATCCCTTAAATGTATCCAGTCTCTTGCTGAATATATTTCATAACACAATAGTGGCAGACTTCTAGTCATCGGGATGTTACTACCCTTTGCTCAGTACTTTTTTTTTTTTTTTTTTGAGATGGAGTTTTGCTCTGTTGCCCAGGCTTGAGTGCAGTGGCGTGACTCACTGCAACCTCCGCCTCCTGGGTTCAAGTGATTCTCATGCCTCAGCCTCGCAGGTAACTGGGATTACAGGCACCCGCCACCACGCCCAGCTAATTTCAGCTATTTTTTTTTTTATAGCTGGACAGCAAACACCTTGATTTGATAACAGTTCACATTTTCATTTGGGATGAAAGGGGTTGGAAGTGCTGACTGCTCATGTCTCTTTAGCATCCTCTAGAACAAAGAGAAGATATAGAACATTGATAGAAAAAGAGAGAGAGCCAAATGGGCCAAAGGCAGGTACTCAACAAGGAACACGATCAGCAACCAACTGGCTGTGCCATGAGCCTGCTCAGGTAGCTTTCAACGGGACCTGAGAGAATGAAAATAAGCCCATGAAACCCTTTCAGAAGAAAAACATACGATAGGGACACCAATCACTATTAGAGTTTGATTTTAACACATCTCATCACGTAGATAACTGACAATTCTGGGGCAAGATTAAATCTGTACATACTCTGGGGAATGTCTTCAGCTCGGTAGATTTTCAGCAAGAAGGTCACCCACCGGAGGGCGATGCCAGCAGGGAGTAACAAATTACTCTCCACATCGTCACTGTCATTATCACGATCTCGTCTCTCAGGCTATTGGGGCACATGATTTAAATTACACATACAGAAAAGCAGCACTTGGAAAAAGCCAAATGAATGCTTATAAAATGAAACCATTCAGAATTGTTTCCATTAGGATTTCCTGTGTTTGGGGCTTAAGAGGTCAACCTGCCATCAGCCACCAGTTTTCCTTCAACCTCAAAACTGCACCACAAAATCAATGCTCATATTTTTTTGTATCTTTCTGTCATTTTATGAGCACCAAATAGTGAGAGTGAGTGAGAGAGAGAGAGAGAGAGAGAGAGAGAGTGTGTGTGTGTGTGTTCCTGATGTCCCTTCAACTTCTCTCTGGCCACTTACTATTCTGCAGTTTGCCGCCCAGTTTCCTAGAATAATCACTAACCATTTAGGTAGCAATGCTTAATTCTGCAAGTAAGTCATGCTTTCTAGATAAAAGCAGTCTTTCTAACGATGCAAGGACATTGTAAAAACACATGCATCTTTTCTCAATTAAACGCTCACTCAGACACCAGATAGGAGTCTCAGCAAGCTAGAATGATAATTCCATGATGAAGAAAAGAAGAGCTTTTGAAGAACAGGGGCAATCAGAGGGTACTGACGGCAAGCTGTGCTCCATTTCACAATTACCCATGCCCACAGGCTTAACTCTTGGTCTTCTTTTTTAGTGAGAAGTGTAGAAAGTAGAGAATGTAGGGACTCACAGGAGGCTCATCTCCGGTTCCCAGGACAAACATGCTGACTTTCATATAACCTTTAGAACCTGAACTGGTATCTTCCGGGTCATTGAGAAGAAGCCACTTTCTCATGACAGCATGGCCTAAAATAGAGAAGGAGTAAAAGGAAAGGGACATGCTAAAGAGATGCTGATAGGTCTGTGATTCCTCTGCCATAAGATAAACTGCATTTTCTTGGAAGCCTCCTCATGACACACCAAATTCCCCAGATGAGTCTCCACTTTCATGTCTTGTTTTTTACTCTCCCTGTACCCCACCCCCACCATTCTGTCCTCATGTAACAAACAAGACTAAGCTGTACCAACTAGTTTTATAATTTAATTTTGATAAGGTCAAAATATCCTCACGAAACATAGAAATCATCTATTTTGAATGTTAAGATAAAAAATTAGACATTTGTACTAAGCTACTGTTACTTATTCCCACTAAGCATCCTCTCTTCTCCCTAATATATTTTTTTTTTTTTTGGGAGGCCGAGACGGGTGGATCTCCCTAATATTTTTTAAAAATTCCTTTAATTCTTTGATCCCCCAGATTGTCTTGATTCCTGGAATCATCTTCAGAGTTAGAAGGACTGAATTTAAGACTTCAAATTGATGGGAGAATATTACTTACCAGGTTCATCATAAACAAATCCAACATCAATCTGGGAAAACAATAATCGAAAGTAGTCTAAGTAGATTTTAAAATCAGTCTAGTCACTTTAAAGAAGCCATCATTATTCTATTTCAATATCATATTTTGATTACACTTAAATTTCCTTGAGACCCAACATTTCCATCTTATCCTCTCTGTATCCCCAGTGCCTTGTCTGATGTGTGGCACATGGAAGACTCTTAGTAAATCACTATTGAATGAATGAGCTAGTCTTAGGGCTGGAAGAGACCACGGAAGCAAAGTGACCAATATGTCCCAGTCTGCCTGGGTTATTCTCAATTTTACCACTAAAGTCCCAGGCAAAGTAGGACCATTGGTCATCCTACAGAAATTCACCTGGCCCAGTTTCCTGTCCAATTCTCCTCCTCTTCCTCCTCCTCCTCCAGCTAATGCTACTATTAATATAACCATTGATTGTGCACTTCAATGTGCCAGGTACTGTGCTAGTTGCTTTACACATACCATCTCATTTAATTTTCTCAATCACCTCATTTTACAGATGAAGAAACTAAGGATCAGAGAGATTGAGTTCCTCTGGGACATGTGGCTACTCGGTGGCAGACTGGGTATGAACACAGGTCTGCCTGACCCAGATCATCCTCTAGGACTTCTAGTGACTAGAGCTCCTTTCTTGGAGAGGCAGCCTATTTCACATAGAATTGCTGGGAAGAAGCCAGCTAAGAATTTGTCCTTTCATTCCAGTGAGAGTTACTTAGAGAAACACCCTGAGGCCGGGCACGGTGGCTCAAGCCTGTAATCCCAGCACTTTGGGAGGCCGAGACGGGCGGATCACGAGGTCAGGAGATCAAGACCATCCTGGCTAACATGGTGAAACCCCGTCTCTACTAAAAATACAAAAAACTAGCCCGGGCGAGGTGGCGGCGCCTGTAGTTCCAGCTACTCCGGAGGCTGAGGCAGGAGAATGGCGTAAACTCGGGAGGCGGAGCTTGCAGTGAGCTGAGATCCGGCCACTGCACTCCAGCCTGGGCGACAGAGCGAGACTCCGTCTCAAAAAAAAAAAAAAAAAAAAAAAAAAAAAAGTGAAACACCCTGAATATCTTGCCTTGTTTGGCTTTCCTTTCACACTCTGGATTTATCATAATTGGCTTTACAGATGGAGCTCTGGGGCCCCCAGTATGTGGAGATGGATGGTGGGTTTCTTGCCATGGTCAACACCCCTTCCCTCTGTGGCAGTGGATTTGCTTCCATCTACAGATACAACCCTGGGAAGGGCCCTGATATGGCAGCTTCAGGACATCTTACTTTGAGAGCTCTGTTCAGTGTTACACTTTGGAAATAGACAAGCCCCAGGCAGCTTTCAGCAAGCGTCATCATGCTGCACCCTTACACATTCCCAAGATGCCACCAAGATGGGTACACAGGAATCACATTTCTATTATGAAAGTTCTCATCTTTCTGTAAGTTGAATGAAGCAGACTGTTGTCACCCACCTTAAATTCCCCCATCAGACAATCTGCCCGCAGAGAGTGAGAATTATAAACCTGCAAGAAAGAAGAGTAGTGAAGAAATGACTGGCTTTGCCTGGCAGTGAGGGAGCAGTACCTTCCTACTGGCTGACCCTTACCCGGATGCTGATGATCTCATCCATCAATTCAGAAGGGGTCATGTTGACATTGTAGAAAAGCAACTGCCAAAACAATAGAGCAGATGTTTAAATGTTAACAGGGGATTTGGATTTAGTGGGATCTGATGCTACAATTTTGGGGGCCCTCCTAAAAAATACAAAACACAAATTCAAAATTAGTTTTGACCATGTGAACACATGACAAGGCCTGGAGTTTAAGCCCTGGAGTTTAAGCTTCATGGTAAACCCACTTCTTCATGTTGGAAGAAGGAGAAAGGAGTAAATAACAAATACAGCATTTAGTTAACTAAATAAAATTGTTCACCTGGGACTAGATATCTAAAGGCTAAATGATGTAAAGATCCAAGCCTAAGCAGGTATGGGGGTACACCCCTGTAATCCCAACACTCAGGAGGCTGAGAGGAGTGCTTGAGCCCAGGAGTTCAAGGTCAGCCAGGGCAATATAGTGAGAAGTCATCTTAAAAAAAAAAAAAAAGAGGAAAAAAGATCCAAGGTGACTTCATGTTGCAGTGCTTACTAAAACAATTGCTTACAGCTGGCATGACCTGGTGTGTGTTTTAAATTTCTCTGATATCTTTAGCTCTATTAGTGTCTAGTGACTCTAATTTTACTCCAAGAAAGCATCTTTAAAGACAATTTTGCCCATTAAATTAAGTTAGTGCCTCAGCAAAGTCAATATTGACCACATTGTAAAAGCTAATTTTAAGAAGGTTGATTCTTGGGATATGAATATTAGGTATATAGGAGGTTTAATCATGTTAGGCTAATAAATGTTAATCCTAAAAGAAAAAGATTGAGCATTTATTCCAACTGAGACTTTTTCCTCCAACTTTTTACTTAGGAATATTTGTAATCTATAGGAAAGCTGAAAGAATGGTAAAATAAATACCACCTTTCACCTATGTTCACCAATTGTTCCATTTTTGGACACTTGCTTTATCTTTCTCTTTTTCAAACTGAACTATTTGTAAGAAAGTTCTAGATATCATGACACTTCACCCCTTCAAAATACATTTACATGCATCTCCTAAGAGCAAGGACATCTTATATAATTGCAATACCATTATCATAACCAAGAAATTTAACATCTAACATACAATTTTCACATTTTTTCCAATCATCCCTACAAAAACACTAGCTTTTCAAAGAAATCTAGGATCTATGCAAGAATCATACATTGCATTTGGTTTTTGAGTCTCTTCAGCTTCCTTTTTTATATAGAACAGTGCTATTTCCTTCTTTGTTTCTTGTGTTTTTCCTCGCTTCTTCTTCTTCTTTAAATAGAGATGAAGTTTCACTATGTTGCTCGGGCTGGTCTTGAACTACTGGCCTCAAGTGATCTTCCTGCTTTGGCCTCCCAAAGTACTGGGATTACAGGTGTGAGCCACCATGCCCATTGTTTTGTGGAATATCCCACAGTCTAGACTTGGGTGAATGTTTCCTCACTGTTGGATGCAAATTGGCCATTTGACAAGACTTGACACAGGTGATGTTGATTACTTCCATTATACCACCTGAGGACACCACATCATTTTTGTTCCCATTACTGGTGATAATAAGTTTAATATTATTTGGTTAAAAAGATATATACAGGCTAGGATTTTATTTTTTTTAAAGACAGAGTCTTGCTCTGTCGCCCAGGCTGGAGTGCAGTGGCAAGATCTTGGCTCGATGTAACCTCCGCCTCCAGGATTCAAGCAATTCTCCTGCCTCAACCTCCCAAGTAACTCGGATTACAGCCACCCATCACCATGCCAGGCTAATTTTTTGTTGTGAGACAGAGTCTCGCTCTGTCACCCAGGCTGGAGGGCAGTGGCCCGATCTTGGCTCACTACAACCTCCTCCCAGTTTCAAGCAATTCTCCTGCCTTAGCCTCCTGAGTAGCTGGGACTACAGGTGCACGCCACCACACCCAGCTAATTGTTTGCATTTTTAGTAGAGACAGGGTTTCACCATGTTGTCCAGGCTGGTCTTGAACGCCTGATCTTCAGTGATCTACCCACCTCGGCCTCCCAAAGTGCTGGTATTATAGGTGTGAGCCACCACGCCTGGCCATACTAGAAACTTTTTTAGTAAACCTCTTTTATATGTATATATTTGTTTTTATCATCTTTTGTTTCTCCTATCCCATAAAATTTTTTTATTGATTAATGTACTGGTCTTCTCTTTTGCCAAGAGATCTAATCCCCCTCAAACTCATTAAAATAGGAAAATTCTGAGGAAGGTGGAGATGTTTGCTGGGCTCCTGGGAATGTAGCTGAGTCAACAGGAAGCCTGCATTATCAACGCATCGACAGGGTTTACGTGTTAGGCCCAAGTAATCCAGCATCTTGCCTCCTCCCCTCCCCATCCAGTCTTGCCCTCAACGTGAATCTCTCTCTGCCTTTCCTCAAGTCCATTTCCAGTGCCCCATCTCTGTGCAGCCCCTGCCTCTTGTGAGAATGTGTATACTACTGTACTTGGCTGCCTGCTGTCGTCTGCGATTCCTTTGACGGGGAGAGGTTATAGGTGAGAAGAAAATGGGGCCTTCTACAGAGCTAGAAGCCAGTCTGAACAAAGGGGAAGAAAGAGAAATGCTGCATGGAAGAAACCATGTCTTTTCTGAATAAAGAGATAGGAAAAAAAAAAAAAAAAAAAAGGACAAACGCCAGGGCTGGGATTAGAAGCTGTAGGGAATGAAGAGGAAGTGTGATAAGACAGGCCTGGGCTGGAGGACAGAGCAGGAGATATAGGCCTGAGGAATCCCAGAAATGTGTCTTCTCAGTACAGTTGGGCAAGACTCTGAAAAGTTCCCTAAATATATCATTTCTCCCCACAGCCCAGTCATGGAGTTTTGTGGCATTTGAGATGGTTGTCAAGGTATCACGTATTTTTGTGGAGTGTTATAAAAGAGGGTAATAGCACAGGCTAAATTCTCACTGGGAGGCAGGGCGCAGTGGCTCACGTTTGTAATCCCAGCACTTTGCAAGGCGGAGGTAGGTGGAACACCTGAGGCCAGGAGTTTGAGACCAGCCTGGGCAACATGGCAAAACCCCATCTCTACTAAAAATACAAATCTTAGCTGAGCGTGATGGTGTGTGCCTGTAGTTCCACCTACTCAGGAGGCTGAGGTGAGAGGATTGCTTCAGCCTGGGAGGTGGAGGTTGCAGTGAGCTGAGATTGCACCACCACACTCCAGCCTTGGCAACAGAGCGAGATTGTCTCAATAAAAAAAAAAAAAAAAAAAAAAATCAGTAAGGGGGGCAAAACAAACAAAACCCCTGTGTGCTAATAACTGCTTTCCTTTAACATATATTATTTTTGCAGCCAAGTATGTTTTGACATCTCTAAAAAACTGGATTAGTCACAGAGAGTTGTCCCTCAGAGACACCTTGCTAATTAGAATAAGCAAAGGTAGATTTAGGACACATCACGTCCTCTCTCATAAGGGTCGAAGGGATCATCAAGAAGCTGTCACAAAAACACCAGAAAGGCAACAGCATCTCTGAGAGCCACCGACAGAGGGGACCAGATACTTTTTTTTTTTAAAGGTGTCTCACTATATTGCCCAGGCTGGTCTTGAACATCTGGGCTCAAGCACTCTTCCCGTCTCAGCCTCTTGCGTGTTGGGATTACAGGTGTGTACCCCCATACCTGCTTAGCCTTGGATCTTCACATCATTTAGCGTTTAGATATCTAAAAGCTAGATACCTTTTAGATTGTCCCAAGTGAACAATTTTATTTAAATAAATACTGGCTGGGCGCAGCGGCTCATGCCTGTAATCCCAGCAC
Organism: Piliocolobus tephrosceles; assembly: GCF_002776525.5. Lineage (NCBI taxonomy): Eukaryota > Metazoa > Chordata > Mammalia > Primates > Cercopithecidae > Piliocolobus > Piliocolobus tephrosceles. Next base: position 40,277,349 of record NC_045442.1, on the reverse strand, counting down.
TTTGGCGGTGGGTAGATAACTTGAGGTCAGGAGTTCAAGACCAGACTGACTAACATAGTGAAACCTCGTCTCTACTGAAAATACAAAATTAGCCAGGTGTGGTGGTGCATGCCTGTAATCCCAGTTACTTGGGAGGCTAAGGCAGAAGGATCACTTGAACCCCGGAGGTGGAGGTTGCAGTGAGCCGAGATCACGCCACTGCACTCCAGCCTGGGCAACAAGAGCAAAACTCCATCTTCAAAAAACAAACAAACAAACAAAAGCTATATTTATTACTTACCCATTTCTCCAGAAGTGGGTTTACCACGAAGCTTAAACTCCAGGGCTTTGTCCAAGACCCTGCCATGTGTTCACATGGTTACACCTAATTTTGTTCCTGTGATCTCTGACTGGAACTCAGTGGCGTCTTCACCAGTGAAGCTGCTCCCGTGTTTCCCTCCCCTGTGGGACTCACGAGCAGAAACATGGCCTCTCAACCCCTTTACCTCATCAAAAAATGGGTTGTTTCCTCTCTTGATTCTTGTTCGGTGTGTCTGGCCACAGACGTGAACTTTGACCACAGGCCTTATGTTGTTGCCACTTAACTGTCGGCCCTCAATCACCCGGACGCGGATCTGCAGCACAGAAGAGGGGTGGTCACCCATCCTTTCCCAGCACGTGGGATCCTTAGGATCCTCAGGTGTTGCTTCATTTCCTTCGCCTATTAGGATTGCTAACACCAGGCCAGGGCAGCGGTGTGGTATACCAGGTGCTACCAGTTGGGCAGGGCCACGTGGGCTCAGTCCCAAGATGGGAACTAGGGTGGGGTTATAGAGACCAAGAGCAGCTGTGGGGATGAAATCATTCAAAGCTGGCCTGGGAAAGGGCAGGGCAGGTGGAGGTCACTGCTCAGACTCCAGCCATGTACCTGGTCTTGCTGAGCCTAGTGATGAACCCACTCCACAGCTGCCTCCCAAGTCTAAGACAGTGCCCAGAGCTACAAAAAAACACAGTATTTGTGCTTCTATTCTTTGATTAGCTCTTTCCTTCTGCCAAAGGGAAGGAGAATTATAGTTTTATTTCTCTGGAGACTGTCATCTGGCTGGACTAAACCCACGTGTGCCTGCAGAAGAACGATGGAGAGCTTCTCTTACTGGGTTTATGCACTGACATCTCCCTTTACTAGTTGAGCCATTGTCCATTGGAATAGGTCCACTGAAACATCACTGCAATTGCCAGCAGATGGGCAATGTGAAGATTAAACAAAGATGCAGAGCACCAGGCCGTTCCTACCTGGAAGTCCTGTGGCTTATTGGACAGCATCCGCCGGCTGTTCTTTACTTTGGTGAGCCTCCGAGCAAGCTGAGCTTCCGACACCGTCCCAACTGGCCCCTTAGGCCCAGGGCCCCTGACTGCATTGTCCAACCTGTCTTCATCACCTTCATCTTCTTCCCCATCTCCTAAAATATCAGCAAGAAACCCAGTGAGGGATAGCCCTTATCCTGTAAATGTCCGAAGGCTCAGGTTTCCAGGACACATTTCGTCTGCCATCATGTTTTAAGTGTTCCTAAAGTGGCAGGTGAAGGAGATCCTCTTGGTGACACTAACTTGGCACTTCTTGTGACTTGGAAAAATTCTTTAGGAAAATGTGTTCACGGTGCATCGGGGCTCTTGCTCAGGCTGCCTTCAAAAGAGACCAAGAGAATGGCAGAGATCACAGGGACAATGAGAGGAGATGGCACCGTCGCACCCAGCCAGGGATCACTGAGTTCTCATCAGTGTCAGGATGGAGAAAGGAAGAAACGCCATGGAACACTGAAGTCTTGCAAGGACAGGCTTCAACTCCATCCCTCCCACTGCAGATCTTTTCTCTAGAGATCTGCTCGTGAACTATTTATATTGTTTCCTGCTTGACCCTCCTAATTTACAACTGCTCTTTCCACTCTCATGGCAGAAAAGAAACTCTCCTCATTTTCTTGCCAAGCACCAAGGTGATCATCGTGCTCTCCCTTCCTCCTCCTGGCTTGTCACTTTCACACACATATGTCCTCTCTTTTATCCCCCTACCTTTCCTCTGCACTCAGGAAAAGGTTTACCTTGCTCAGCAGAGTGAAAATCTCAACCCTCTGACATGCATTAGATCCTACGACCTCCTGAATATTTTCAGGTTCCCCAGATGTCTCCTCTCTCTTGTGTACCTCCAGGGGTTCTGTCTCTATTGCAGCCTTTCCTATGCCTTCAAGTAGACACAGATCTTTCTCTCTTTACAAAACCAAAAACCAAATATCAACTCTGCCTACTACCTCTCCCCTTTCTTTTATTCACGAGATCTTTGAAACTCACTGACAAACTTTAGCTTTTCTTTTCTTAATACACAAAGAGTTAAAACTTCTGATAATCTGCACAATATAATCTAAGAGAGCCTAGAAGACAAGCCTCCCTGTCAGAACTCTGCTTTTGGATGCTGAAACTCCTTCTCTATGATGCAAGATCATGAAACGGATTTAATTTCCACAGACAGTCACCTGTCAGTCATTCACATCCTGGTATGAATGAGTTTCATCAGATTACTATGTAGCATGGCTCTTGAAATCTTGGGTTCTGAAGCCGTGCAGCCTGAGCTCAAATCCATTCCCCACCTTCCACTTTCCAGCTATGTGAGTCTGAGTAAGTTTCTTAATTTCTCTAAGCTTCAGTTTCTTCATTTGTTAAAAGAGTAAAATGATGGTATTTACCACAGGGTTACTGTAAAGGTGTAATTATCTATAGCTGAAGCCTTTAGCACAGTATCTGGCATATAGCAGCACCCAATAAATTAACTTTTTATTTTTCAGTTTTGCTGTGCAGTTTCGGTCGGTGTCTTCATCTGTTTGGGCTGCTATAACAAAATACCACAAACTGGGTGGCTTTTAGACAACAGAAATGTATTTCTCACAGTTCTGCAGGTGGGGAAGTCTAAGATCAAGGCACTGGCGGATTTGGTGTCTGGTGAGGGCCCACTTCCTGGTATGCAGTTGGAGCCTTCTCTGCCTCCCACAGTGGAAGGAGCAAAGGAGTTCCCTTGGGCCCATTTTTATCAGGGCACTAATCCCATGCACGAGGGCTCTGCCTCCATGACCTATTCACCTCCCTAAAGGCCCCACTGCCTAATACCATCACCCTCAGGGTTAGGATTTCAATGTATGAATTGTGGAGGGACACAAACGTTCAGACCATTGCAATTGGAAGGGGCTTCTTCTGGAGCACAGGACATTTCCTGGAACCAGCTATGTGGGGCATGGGGATGGGGCGCTAGAGTGGGCAGCACAGCAGGCAGGGGGCTCATAGTGAGGAAGAGGCAGCCACAAGGGAAGAGGGGGCCTCCATATGCACTGCTTTGCAATTCAGCCCAGGGTGGGCCCTGCTCCTCACCATCCATTCATTCATGCTTTGCCCATCCTAGCCTGGCTTCTGTTCTTCAAAGGTCAATCACAATCTCTCCTTGCCAAGCTCATTGGCCTTTTCTGTATCTCCATATTGGATCTTCCACAGCCTTGAACACCAGTGCTCATATACATATTTTTAGATCGTGGCAGCTCTCCTCCCCTGATCTACATTTTTGGGTTGTTCTGTGGGCCCCTGTTTTTGTCTCCTATTCATTGAGTGTGACTTCCTACTCTGTCCTCTGATCCTTTGACTCAACACTCTCCAGATCCTCACTTCGCACTTCCTTCAAGTAGCCATGGACTCCCAGAATGTTGTCCTAGAAGGGACCTTAGAGATCCTTCATCCAACCTACCCTTCGCCCCATTTTATGAACAGAAAACCTGAGGTCCAGAAAGCTGAGGCAACTTGCCTGTGGTTAGGTTATTAGAAGCTGAGCTAAAACCAGGACCAAGTTTTCACCCTGTCTCACTGGTTTAAAACCGGATTTAAAACCAGGCTGCAGGTAAAGGACATGTTGTCCTGCTAGTACAACATCTTTTTCAGGCTACTGAGAAAACCTCATGGAAGCCAAAGATAAGAAATTTTTGTCCTTTGCAAGATGATCTGGGCCTCCTCTTGCCTATTCTTGAAGAGACGTCAAAAAAAAGGGCTTACCTGCTTTTTCTCTTAGGGCACCTGGATGCAAGCTCTTGGAATCTTCTTTGTCCTACTCTCTACCAGGTAAGTTCCTCTCCTCCTTAAGTTTCAGATAAAACATATTATCTTCCAACACATCCTCCCCACCTTTTCCAGATGGAGTTAGTCCCACTCTGTCCTACTCACACATTGTTCTTTTTTTTTTTTTTTTGAGGCGGAGTCTTGCTCTGTCGCCCAGACTGGAGTGCAGTGGCTGGATCTCAGCTCACTGCAAGCTCTGCCTCCTGGGTTTACGCCATTCTCCTGCCTCAGCCTCCTGAGTAGCTGAGACTACAGGCGCCCGCCACCTCACCCAGCTAGTTTTTGTATTTTTTGTAGAGACGGGGTTTCACCGTGTTAGCCAGGATGGTTTCGATCTCCTGACCTCGTGATCCACCCGTCTCAGCCTCCCAAAGTGCTGGGATTACAGGCTTGAGCCACCGCGCCCGGCCACATGGTTCTTTCTAGTCCTTGCCACAGTCTTGCACCTGCTTGTCAACCCATAGGCTTCCTCTAGTCCCAGGCATTTCAGAAGCAGGGAGCTTGCCTTTGCTTCTCTGTATCTGTTGGGAACAGGCCTTCAAATCTGGCCATAAACTAGCCCCAAAACTGACCGTAAACAAAATCTCTGCAGCACTGTAAAGAGAAGAAAGATGGAAGAGCTTTTCGTGATGTTCACGGTGGCCATGATGCCCACGCTGAAGGTTGTGGGTTTACCGGAATAAGGGCAAGGAATACCTGGCCCACCCAGGGCAGAAAACCGCTTAAGGTGTTCCTAAGCCACAAACAATAGCATGAGTGATCTGTGCCTTAAGGACATGTTCCTGCTGCAGATAACTAGCCAGAGCCCATCCCTTTGTTTCCCATAAGGAATACTTTTAGCTAATCTATAGAAACAATGCTTATCACTGGCTTGCTGTCAATAAATATGTGGGTAAATCTCTGTTCCTGGCTCTCAGTTCCAAAGGCTGTCAGCCCCGATTTCCCACTCCACACTCTATATTTCTGTGTGTGTGTCTTTAATTCCTCTAGCGCCACTGGGTTAGTATCTGCCCCATGCCTTACAGAACACCTTACATAAAGCATATAGAAAGGGCTTGATAAATGTGGAATGAGTAAATAAATGGGAAGGGGAACAGGATCCCAGGCACAAATGTGCCTTCACATTTGAAAAACTACTGAACAGCTCTCAGAAAAGAATACCCAGACGGCTGAAGGGGTGCTCCTCCCAACCTTGGCACCAGCCTCAGGGAAGCACTGGGGGCCAGGCGCCTTCCCTCTGCAAACCTGTCCTGGACCAAACAATGGCTGGGGCTGAGAGCTGTTGGGTTCCTCCAAACAACGAAGACGAACTTCCTTCCGTCATCCTGGGCCTAAGTGGGACATCTTCCTTGCCGTAAATTATACCATTTTGGGCCAGTGATTGTTTATGGCAGTAAGCAGGAGAAAAAGTCGAGGTCAATCATACCCCTTTGCAATGCTGGACTCTGGACAAGTACTCATTACATTCTCAATGGATGCTCTAGAATCAGCCTGCAGATAACAAAGAGCCCATTTCTTCTGGGAACGTCTTCTGCTATTCAGACTTTAGGCTAAAGGGATGAGTCAGAGGAAACCAGCCTAAGCCATGGTGACAGCCAGCTTCTGTGCCTTGCAGCAGAAGAATATTCGAGCAGGAAACCTCCCCTTTATGTGGCAGGAAGCTGCAGGGGATTAAACAATGGTATGGGCTCCACAAAGAATGCTATGGGTTCCACAAAGAACGAGGGGGCCCCTATGGCACTGTTAAACACACCCTCATGTGCAAGCTGTGTCATGAGCAAAATGCTAGCAGTTGTGCTGGCAGGCCCTGTTCATGAGACCCAGGCATGAGTGTGATCCACAGCCAAGTAGATCTACAAAGAGCTACTCTTTCACCACCACAGAGGGCCACACCAAGTCAGGAATCTCCCACTGAACAGGAAGCTGCTGGTTGTATTAGCTTCTGAAGGCTGTCGTAAGGAAGTCCCACAAACTGGATGACTTAAAACAATAGAAATTTATTATCTGGCTAGGCGCAGGGGCTCACACCTCTAATCCCAGTACTTTGGGAGGCCGAAGTAGGAGGATCGCTTGAGCCCAGGAGTTTGAGATCAGCCTGGGCAACATAGGGAGACCCCCCATCTCTACAAAAAAAATTTTTTAAAACTAGCCAGGCGTGGTGGTGCATGCCTGTAGTCCGAGCTATTCAGGAGGCTAAGGTGGGAGGACTATCTGACCCCAGGAGGTCAAGGCTGCAGTGAGCCATGATCATGCCCTTGCACTCTGTCCTGGGTGACAGAGCAAGGAAAGAAAAAGAAAGAAAAGAAAATAAAGAAATATATTCCCTGACAGCTCCAAACCTTACAAGTATAAAATCAAAATGTTGGCAGAGACGTTCTCCCTCTGAAGCCTCGAGGGAAAAATCCTTCCTATCTCTTCCTAGCCGGTAGCTCCCAGCAATCCTAAGCATGCCTTGCCTATGGCTGCATTACTCCAGTCTCTGCCTCTGTGGTCACGTGGCCTTTCTCCCTGTGTGTCCTCCCCTCTTCTCATAAGAACAAGTTGGCCAGGTTCAGCAGCTCACACCTGTAATCCCAGCACTTTGGGAGACTGAGGTGGGCAGATCACCTGAGGCCAGGAGTTCAAGACCAGACTGGTCAACATGGCAAAGCCCCATTTCTACTAAAAATACAAAAAATATTAGCTAGGCGTGGTGGTGCACACCTGTGGTCCCAGCTACTTGGGAGGCTGAGGCAGGAGAATCGCTTGAACCTGGAAGGCGGAGTTTGCAGTGAGCTGAGATCATGCCACTGCACTCCAGCCTGGGCATCAGAGAGAGATTCTGTCTCAAAAAACAAAACAAACAAGGAACAATAGTCACTGAATTTAGTGTGACTTTATCTTAACTAATCTGCAAAGACCCTGTTTCCAAATAAGGTCATATTCTGAGGTTCCATATAGACATGCGTTTTAGAGGGCCACTATTCAATCCACTGGAGAGGCCATTTTTTTTTTTTTTTTTTTGAGGTGGAGTCTCACTGTGTCATCCAGGCTGGAATGTAGTGGTGTGATTTCAGCTCACTGCAACCTCTGCTTCCCGGGTTCAAGCGATTCTCCTGCCTCAGCTTCCTGAGTAGCTGGGATTACAGGCACCCACCACCACACCCAGCTAATTTTTGTATTTTTAGTAGAGACGGGGGTTTCACCATGTTGACCAGGCTGGCCTCGAACTCCTGACCTCAAGTGATCTGCCCGCCTCGGCCTCCCAAAGTGCTGGGATTACAAGCGTGAGCCACCACGCCTGGACAAGAGGCCATCTTTTGTATCTTTCCAGTTTGCTTCCTCTCTTACTCCAGCCCATGGGCAGCCCCAATCTAATGAGCACACTGCCTTCCCTGCTCCCCACTTCCTCCATGTCTTTGCTTTTCCCCTAGCCCAGGTTAGATCCCACCACCTAACACTGCAACCACCCCACTGCATGCCCCTTGATCCCTTTCCGCCTCTCACTTCACTGCGCTTACCTGGTTTATTCAACCCTCCACTGACTTCACCTCTGCACCCAGCCAGCTGAACTTGGCTGGGAAGCATAGACATCTTACTGGACTGGTCTCACTTTAATTTCCTGATCACAAACTCTAAGTGTCCTCACATGGCTGCCTGGACATCTTACCACATTTCCAAGACATCTATCCCAAAGCTTTCCGGGATCCTGGTCTGAGATGACCACTAATTAACCAGCACAGTCAAATCACTTTACCTTTCTGAACTGCCACCTATTTTGCATCTTGAAAGCTTCCAACATCCTTTCTTTCTCATTGACCACTAATGACCTGGCTTCTTATTTCATTGAGAAAATAGGCAATTAGAAGAGAATTTCCACATCTTTCCAACTCCAAATCAATCACCTACCTGTATCTGTTGCCTTCTCTCCTGCTACAATTAGTCACTGAACTATCTGTGCTCCCTGACTTGAAGCCAACTCTTCCACATTTGCACAGATCCTATCTCCTGTTGTTACTCAAGTTTCGCCTCTGCAATTTCTGCCTCTTTCTACGTTCATCATTTTCCCCCTTTCTACTGGATCATTCCTATCAAAATATAAACATGCTGAAATATCACCGAGCATTTTAAAAAACAAAACTTTCATTGACTTCACAGTGCCTCCTACAGTTACTGCTCCATTTTTGCTGCCCCTCTTGGGAGCAAACTCCTCTGAAGAATAATTTTTACTCACATTCTTCACTCTGCCTCTGACTCTCATGCTTCTTCCAGCCAGCCCTCTGCCCCACTAGTCCACCAAAACTGCTCTTGTCAAGGTCGCTAAAGATCTTCATGTTGCAAAATCCAGCGGTCCAGCCTCAGGTCTCTTCTTACTCAAACTCTCTGCAGCATTTGTTCATTTAATCCCTGAAACACTTTCTGCTCTTGGATTCAGCCTATTTGAACTAAAGCGTAGCTGCTCATCCTGGCATTCGCAAATAGAAGTAATCACCAAAGAAACTTCTCTCGGCTGGGCATGGAGTGGCTCATGCCTGTAATCCCCACTTTGGGAGGCCAAGGTGGGTGGATCACCTGAGGTCAGGAGTTCGAGACCAGCCTGGCCAACAGGGCAAAACCCCTTCTCTACTAAAAAAAAAAAAAAAAAAAAATACAAAAATTAGCCAGGCATGGTGGCGGACACCTGTAATCCCAGCTACTTGGGAGGCTGAGACAGGAGAATCACTTGAGCCCAGAGGCAGAGGTTGTAGTGAACCGAGATCGCGCCACTGCACTCCAGCCTTGGCAACAGAGCAAGACTCCATCTGAAAAAAAACAAAAACAAAAACTTCTCTCATCCCAGCTTCTTATGATACATGAACCCTGGCTTTGATCAGGCTTTTTTTTTTTTTTTTTGAGACAGAGTCAAAAAAAAAAAAAGAGACAGAGTCTCGCTCTTTCACCCAGGCTGGAGTGCAGTGGCACGACCACAGCTCACTGCATCCTTCACCTCCTGGGTTCAAGGGATTCTCCAGTCTCGACCTCCCAAGTAGCTGGGACTACAGGAGCACACCACCACGCCTGGCTAATTTTTGTATTTTTAATAGAGACAGGGTTTTGCCATATTGGCCAGGCTGGTCTTGAACTCCTGACCTCAAGTGATCCACCCACCTCAGTCTCTCAAAACGCTGGGATTACAGACGTGAGCCACTGCGCCCAGCCGTGACCAGGCCGTTTTAATAGAATCACAGAACTTGGAGCTGGAGGAGACTCTACATATAATTAAATCCAACCTCCTGATGCTGTAAGAAAGGAACTTGAGGCTCAGAGAGGTTAAGTGACATGCCTATTGTCACACAGCTTGATAGTGGAGCCAATGCTCAAATCCAGATCTGTTGATTCAAAATGGTTCAAGGTTCCTCACTGTCCCTCTCTGGCTATGACAAGCTCTTCACAACTCCCTTGTAGGAATGCCATCCTGCCTCTCCAACAATTATGTCACTTGGTCAAATCCTACCAAGCTTCTGACTGCATCTAACACTGACCTGTCTCCTTTCTGAATATCAGTAACCGAGTGTGTGATCCACTCTTCCTTCCTTGTGATGTTTCCATTAATATTTATAAATGGCTCTCCATCATAGCTCCAGCAATGTAATCATTCCTGGGATGTATTGTGTCCTCTTTCCAGAAGCTCAGCAGCAATACTCCTGCCAACTGCCCTTGGGTGCAGTCACTTATGATAATGACACTTGCCTACATGGCTTCTGTCCACCCACTCAGTGCTGAAGAGTTGGCAGCCCTAGAGGACCTGGTGATACAGTCAAGTTTGCCTTTGGCATCCCCAGCTGTGCCTTTCCCCAGTGCATATCAATGTCCCTTCTTCCTCCAGGCTCCCATACTCTTCTCTAGTACCACCTCTCTCTACCAAGCAGAAGAGAGTGGGCTATCAGTCACTCAGGTATCAGATGTCACCAGATCTGCAGGTCATTGTCCCCTCACCTCCATCACCCCGCTTTGTCTGCACCTTGCCAGGGAGGGAGATCCTTGTTAGAGCTCCCCAATGAAGGCAACTCCTAGGAATGGCTGAGGAAGAGGAGCACTTGCTGGTCACCCTGGCTGGACTGGGATCTCCTGGCTGGAACACAAACCCCACTTCAGCCCCTGGCAGCCCCCTTTATCCAAACATTCTCCCTCTCCACTCATCTCCTCCCGGGCTCAAACGATCATTCCACCTCAGCCCCCAGAGTGGCTGGAATTACAGACGTGCATCACCACACCCAGCTAACTATTTTTATTTTTTGTAGAGTTGGAATCTCCCTGTGTTGCCCAGGCTGGTCTCAAGTGATCCCAGACTCAAGCGATCCTCCTGCCTCAGCCTCCCAAAGTGCTGGTATTTCTGGCATGAGCCACGGTGCCTGGCCTCTGCCTTTGATCCTAATTCTGCTTTTCAAGATGAAGTCTTGTTAAATGGTGGTACTGGTTGAGCCAGAATTTTATCACTTTGAGCCAAAGGTCATTGCCCAAGCACAACAAAGGGCTAATATCATATTATCTTCAGTGTAAGCTAAAAGGACAATGCAGAACAGGAAAGAGTAAGTTTTGAAGCAGGAAAACAAATAATATTTTGGAGATAACACAGTTTCTTAGCTGGAATGTAGAATAATTTGTTTCTGAATTTCTAAAATGTTAGAAGTTTTATAAATAAATGTTTGTGTCCTACTGAAAGCAATTCATTACCCCACCCCAATTCCTGGGTAAATAACACTAAAGGTGCCCTAAGAATTTTCTAGCATATTCTAATACATAGACCAGAGCAAAGGTACCACGGAGGAACGTAAAAGGCGGGGATGCAAATGCAGTCCTGGGGGCAGTTGATGAATCAGGCCATGAGCCAGTCTGGATAACAAAGCCCAGAGAGCTGTCTCCCTCTGGGCAACATCACGTTCACCAGGCGAAATGTACAACGGCAGCGTTTCTCAAGTGAAATCTGCCTGCATCAGGCTCTCCATACAGACTGGGGACTCCCCTCCACATGAGCTGTATTAAACTTTCTGGAGATGGGCACCAGATAACTGCACGTTTAGAGATCTCCCTTGATGAGTTCACTGTGTCTAAATATTGAGAATCACTTGCTTATGATGAGCACTTTGATTTTCCTAAATATCCTAGAAAAAAATTGGACTAATATAATCAGTTTACTAGACAAAGCCACTTGATTAGAAACCCAATCCTGGAAACACAGCCTGCAACAATCTTCTGGCACAAGGATCATTTTCCAGTTCAGCTCTGACCAAATCAGTCCCTTGTCATGGAGCACCTTTCATGGAGCCCCATGGTCTTCCCATCAAGGACAAACGTCTCAGCCTAGCACCTACAGCCCTCAGGAACATGCTTCCCTTTCAACACACTTCTGAATGAGCCAGGAGCTATGGCATATTCACTAGTGTTCCCCAAAATGCCCTTCCTTTTTTTCTTTCTCCCTCCTCTTTTTTTTTTTGAGATGGAGTATTGTTCTCTCACCCAGGCTGGAGTGCAGTGGCACAATCTCGGCTCACTGCAACCTCTGCCTCCTCGGTTCAAGCAATTCTCCTGTCTCAGCCTCCAGAGTAGCTGGGATCACAGGCGCATGCCACCATGCCCAGCTAATTTTTCTATTTTCAGTAGAGACAGGGTTTCACCGTATTGGTCAGGCTGGTCTCGAACTCCTGACCTCAAGAGATCTGCCCGCCTTGGCCTCCCAAAGTAGGGATTATAGGCATGAGCCACCACGCCTGGCCGAGAGAAGTTTCTTTGGTGATCGCTTCTATTTGCGAATGCCAGGATGAGCAGCTACGTGTTGGTTCATATAGGCTGAATCCAAGAGCAGAAAGTGTTTCAGGGATTAAATGAACAAATGCTGCAGAGAGTTTGAGTAAGAAGAGACCTGAAGCTGGACCATTGGATTTTGCAACATGAAGGTCTTTAGTGACCTTGACAAGAGCAGTTTTGGTGAACTAGTGGGGGCAGCCTGCCCGGCCCCAAAATGCCCTTCTTAAAAAAATTTTTTAAACCATATTCAATGCCCACCTATTATTCACTCACTCATTCATTCACTCAACCAACCAAGCATTTATTAACAATTCTGACTTCTCAAGGGCTGTGCAAGGCACCATGAATACAGAGTTAAAAGGCACAGCTGAAAAAGTACTTTCTGAAAGCAATTGTCTCCTGTATAACAATTTGGTCAATCCTCTCGGGAGGAATGTATTACATTCAGCTCTGGACTATAGTTATTCATGTTTATCTCTTACCTTCCTACTGAACTGCAAGCTCCTTGGTGGCAAAACAATGGCTTTCTCACCTCTGTGTGTCCCATAGTCAGGTGTCATTAATGTTTTCTGAACTAGATCAAATTTAATTTTAAGGCTGGGCTTGGTGGCTCATGCCTGTAATCCCAGCACTTTGGGAGGGTGAGGCTGGCAGATGACCTGAGGTCAGGAGTTCAAGACCAGCTTGGCCAACATGGTGAAACCTCATCTCTACTAAAAATAAAAAAATTAGCCAGGCGTGGTGGCAGGTGCCTGTAATCTCAGCTACTCAGGAGACTGAGGCAGGAGAATCCCTTGAACCCAGGAGGTGGAGGTTTCAGTGAGCCAAGATCATGCCACTGTACTCCAGCCTGGGCAACAGAACAGAAACTCCATCAAAAAAAAAAAAATTAATTTTAAGCAAATGACTTTCGGATTCATGGAATGAAAGACATTGAAGCGGTGAAGTCTGGCTATGAATGAGTTTTTGCATGTCTATGTTTGGACAGAGCGCAAATTTAGCAGATGGTGCTTCAAAAATAGACATGAGATTTCAAAAATAGTTTCTTCCAGCTATGGGAAGGTAGGCTCTACTTAAGCAGACTGACATCTGGCGAATTAAGTTGCCATGGTAACAGGTTTTCAGGTCAAGCCTGGAGACTGGGTCAGCCCTCCCCTCTGTCACGGGAACAGTTTTCCAGGTGGGTCAATGAAAAGAACATCTTTGACAACACACACTTTCAGTCAAGCCACCAGTGCCCCAGGGTCTCTACTTTTTGTCATCTTCATATAAAAGCTCTAAGAAAGCACTCCTTAAAAAAGAACCCCTCAGGTGTTCACCTTCTGTGATATGTGATCATAACTAGCTTCTTCAAATTGCAGGGGCAAATTTTCCTAAAAATATTCACTTTTGTGTTCCAGCATAAATATTTCTAATATCTCCTCTGTAGGAGCCACTATGTGGATAAGAACCTTTAACATCAATAGCAGAAGTTGCTGGCAGTGGTTATCTCAGGAGGATGGGACCAAGAGATTTTCACTTTCTGTATCATGTATCTCTGTGATGTTTACATTTTATTAAGCAGAGTTTTTCTTTTTTTTTTCTTTTTTTTCTTTTTTGGCTCAAGGAAAGAAAAACAAGCTTAAATTGTAAGAATCTGAAAATATATAAATTAGAAGAAGCAGACATTACTTTTATATAGAACGGTAAAGTTTTAGGGTTTAAGAGTCAATTGAAGGGAGGCCGGGTGCGGTGGCTCATGACTGCCATCCCAGCACTTTGGGAGGTCGAGGCAGGTGGATCACTTGTGGTCAGGAGTTCAAGACCAGCCTGGCCAACATGGCAAAACCTTGTCTCTACTAAAAATAAAAAAATTAGCCAGGCATGGTGGCACATGCCTGTAATACCAGCTACTCGGGAGGATGAGCACAAGAATTGCTTGAACCTGGGAGGTGGAGGTTGCAATGAGGCGAGATTACACCACTGCGCTCCAGCCTGGGTGACAGACTGAGATTCCATTTCAAAAAAAAAAACAACAAAAAATAAAAAAAAAGCAAGTTAATTGAAGGAAAAAAAAGCGAATTCTGGGCCAGATGTACTGCTTATGTCATTAAGGTGTGCAACGTCAAGAGGTGTGGAAGTCTTGCTGTTCTCGGTCTCATATTTGTTTTTGTCTTATATTCCCCCAAGATTGTAAGTTTTTTTTTCTCCTGGTGTCTTTCCTAGCAGGGGGTTCAAAGACACCTTTCCTCAGTTGAACTGAATGACCACGTGATACAGTTTGGATATTTGCCCCCTCCAAATCTCATGTTGAAATCTGATCCTCAGTGTTGGAGGTGGGGCCTACTGGAAGATGTTTGGGTCATGGGGGTGGATCCCTCATGAATGGCTTGGCGGTAATGAATGGGCTCTCTGCAGTAATGAATGAGTTCACCTGAGAGCTGGTTGTTTAAAAGACAGTGGCACCCTCGCCTTCTCTCTCATTTTCCTCCTCTCTGATCATGTGATGCTGGCTCGCCTTCCCCTTCCTCCATGAGTGGAAGCTTCCTGAAGCGCTCACCAGAAGCACAGGCTGGCACCATGCTTCTTGTACAGTCTGAAGAACCATGAGCCAAATAAACTTCTTTTCTTTATATCTTACCCAGCCTCAGGTATTCCTTTATAGCAATGCAAACAGACTAAGACACTATGTTAGGAAAAACAAATGTTTTCCCTTGAAGCATCTAGATAGTTGAGGCTATTAGAAGTTTTGTTTTGTTTGGTTTGGTTTGTTTTAATGCTGGAGGAAAGTTTCTCTTAGCCAGATTGGGAAGCCGACACACAGAACGCCACCCTTGACCCAGCCCTGGCAAATATTCATTTTATAGAACAAAGACAGCACTTCCAGATCAAAGAGCCCAGTTTATTTTTTGTAAAAAAGAAATTTCATACCACTTCTCGGCCTTTTGGCTAAGATCAAATGTAGAAATTTCACTTTGTCTTCTTGCACTTAAAAATAAAATTGCCCCGCAGACACAGCTCATTTGCAGACCAACCCTTGGTGACCTTCTTTGTTTGAAATCCAAATACAAGGAACCCAAGTTTTGGGTTGTTTCCTGTCTTGATTTCAGACTTCTGATTTCCAGAACTGCGAGAGAATGTTTCTGTTGCTTAAGCCACCCAGTTTGCAATAGTTTAGGACAGCAGCCCTAAAACTAACAGTGTCTAGCTTAGGAGAAATGACAGAATGAAGAAAGATGCCCTGATTTTTCCAATTCAGAGGCTACTCCAGATAGCCCATCAATGAGGGCTGCCTTGTGCAGGCCAGAAAGCGCTTAGTGCCCTTCCCACACAGATACAAATGCTGGTGACAACAGTCATGGGCAGGGGAGGTCCAAGGGAAATGGGTGGGACTACTCGGTTCTGCACCCTATGGTGTTATTGGTGCTGGCTTGGGTCCTCTGTGTTTCGTGGGTTTTTTTTTTTTTTTTTTTTTTTTTTTTGTCATCACTGCTGTGGAAGCAAAGGGAGCCATGGATATTCTTGAGTCACTGCAGAGCATCTGCAGTGCTGAGTGTCCAAAGCCAAGCAGTATGCTCAGGGTGCTGCTAGGAAGAGGGTGACGGGCAGAGCATGCTGCTGATGTGCTGGGGCCATCTCAGTCTTGTCACCGAGAGGAAGCCGGCTAACCCTCACTGGAAACTCACAACTACTTAGTCAAAAAATGGGCCAAAACATTCATAATGGGTGCATAAGCAGGGGCAGGGGCTGAGATCAGGCTGAGCAAGATGAGAAGTGTGGTGGGAGTGGGCAGGGCAGGCAGGGATGGTGCTGCTATGGGTGTAGAGTGAACCCTTGGGTGGCCAGAGAGCCGAATTCTAAACCAAGAGAAGCAAGGAGAAGATGGGCCCCAAGGAGCCACCACACCTGGCTAATTTTTTTGAATTTTTATTAGAGACAAGGTTTCACCACGTTGGCCAGGCTGGTCTCGAACTCCTGACCCCAGGTGATTCACCTGCCTCGGCCTCCCAAAGTGTTGGGATTATAGGTGTGAGCCACCGTGCCCAGCCAGGAGGGAGAGTTTCAAGGAAGCAGGTGAGTGTGGTGAGATAAGGGACCCCTCCCTTCCTGGGGCACATGCTGAGACTGGAGTAACAGATGGGGCCCTTGGTCATGCATCTTAGGGCTGAGGAAGGGACAGAGACACTTTTAGCATCACATCATCCTGGGAAAACACTGAGAGGGGGTCAGACTCGGCTGCATGAGAGGCCTGATTATCCTGTAGGCACTCCCTCCCTGAGCCCTCAGCCCCAACCCCACCTAGAGTGGCACCTGATGGCCCTGAATGACTGGCAACCCATGTCAGAGACCAAGGACAATGCGGGTTATGCTGAAGAGAAGCAATTGCTTAGAGGTCCTGGCGCTGTTTGGGGACAAGATGGGGCCAGCATTATGGGAGAAAGAGAAGGAAGCTCCAGTCGAAGACCACTCCCATGAGACTGGTACTGACAGCAGAGACCAGAGGTGGCACCTTTGGGAGGTGAGGAGACACATGGAGGAGAGCACAGGGGCCATTCCTTGAGCCAAACAGCCTGGGGACACTGTATGGGGTGGAAGCCACGAACCTGAAGGAAAGCCCTGGGACATTCTGCTGGAGCCCACATGTGCTTTTTGTGCTCACTGTGAGGTTGTTCAGTAAAGGGCTGGTTCACCCTTCCCCTCTACCCAGAAGGGCATTTTGTAAACAATTGCAATGTCCCAATTCAGGCAGCCCCACCTGCCTCGCAGGGCCCCTGCCTGGGTGGGCAGGGAGCTACAGGCTTGTGATCAATGGCAGGCTTTCTCTAGACACTCTCCTGTGTCTTTTTTTTTTTTTTTTTGCTGTGTCTTTAGCAGCCTCCCCTTGGGGGTGGCTGGACCTTCAGAAGGGTCAGCTTACCTCCCATGCCTGGCACGCTGGGCCCACTCGGGTCTTTTGGATGTGGAGCAGAAGGCGGATCATAGCCGATCACCAAGTCAATGGTGGCCTGGGTAGAAATAATTCATTGCAAATATTATCAGTGCAGGGCACCAGCATGTTATAGACTCAATGCAAGCGACTTCAGCAGGAGCCAAAGTCTTGGAAGGGATAAGAGATAGGGAGTAGGAAAGGGAGCCTGGAAAGGGGAAGGGGGACACAAGCTCGAGTATTCCTATCCTTCCACTGAGAGCCAAGGCGGGTGGAGAAGGAGCTCCCTGTCACAGGTTGCCAAGTGTATCCTTGCTAAGGGGCCACCTCATCAACAGACAAGCAGGTGTGAACTTGTCACACACCTCCATCCTAGACTGGAGATGCCCTCCCATCACAGAATTACAATTACAGAGGTTCACTGTAAATGATTAATTTATTTGTTTGCTCATTGCTTATTTCATTATGAATTGCTGAGATTTATTTTCATGCTTCTCTTTAAAGAAGAAGTTTAGGGCCGGGCACGGTGGCTCATGCCTATAATCCTAGCACTTTGGGAGCCCAAAGCGGGTGAATCACCTGAGGTCAGGAGTTCGAGACCAGCCTGGCCAACATGGCGAAACCCCATCTCTACTAAAAATACAAAAATTAACTGAGCATGGTGGCAGGCGCCTGTAATCCCAGCTACTCAGAGGCTGAGGCAGAAGAATTGCTTGAACCCAGAGGCGGTGGAGGCTGCGGTGAGCTGAGATCATGCCACTTCACTCCAGCCTAGGCAAAAGAACGAGATTCTGTCTTTTTTTTTTTTTTTTTTTTTTTTGAGACAGTCTCACTCTGTCACCCAGGCTGGAGTGCAGGACACAATCTCGGCTCACTGCAGCCTCCACCACTTGGGTTCAAGTGATTCTCCTGCCTCAGTCTCCTGAGTAGTTGGGAGTACAGGCGTGCACCACCACGCCCGGCTAATTTTTTGTATTTTTAGTGAGACGGGGTTTCATCATGTTGGCTAGGCTGGTCTCTATCTCCTGACCTTGTGATCCACCCGCCTCAGCCTCCCAAAGTACTGGGATTACAGACGTGAGCCATTGTGCCCGGCGAGACTCTGTCTTAAAAAAAAAAAAAAAGAAAAGAAAAGGGAAAAAAAAAGAGAGAGAACTTTAAGTGACTAACAAGGCTGGGCGTGGTGGCTTGCGATTTTAATCCCAGTACTTTGGGAGGCCAAGGCAGGTGGATCATGAGATCAGGAGTTCAAGACCAGCCTGACCAACACAGTAAAACCCCATCTCTACTAAAAATACAAAAATTAGCTGGGCATGGTGGCAGGCACCTGTAATCCCAGCTGCTGAGGAGGCTGAGGCCAGAGAATCGCTTGAACCCCGGAGGCAGAGGTTGCAGTGAGCCAAGATTGTGCCACTGCACTGCAGCCTGGGCAACAGAGCTAGACTCCGTCTCAAAAAAAAAAAAAAAAAGTGACTAACAAAACATGTATATAAAATTGTGATTCATAAAATAGGATAAAAAAAGGAGAATTGAATCTGGCTAAAGAGGAAACAAATACGCAGAACATGAAGTTAAATATAATTGCCATTTCTCTTGTGTAATCTGTGACCTCCAAAATGCCTAGAGCCAAACAAAAAGGGAAACTGAAAACGTTATGTAGCTTTCTCTAGCAACAGAAGGAAACACACTAGTTCCTTACAAGAGACAACGTTATTCCTACTTATAAGAGCTGAGATCAATTTCTCACCTGGAGCATTATTTTAGGGCAGAGTTTGCTGTATACAGTACTTTTTAATTTCACGAACCCACAAAATTTCAAAAAAAATTGCTAGGGGAAATCAACATTGGGTTGCTAACCTGTATTTTGCCAAATACCTGCCCTCAACTATCATCTATTATTACAATCATTTTATAAAAGGGAGGCATTTTAACACCAAAAATGAGCAGAGACAAACCTCAGAATAAAGGGAGTCCTTTGCAAATAAGGATGGCACACATGTACACACACACATGTGCACACACATACAAGGTGACCAGAAAAAATACAGGACGTCATATTTAGGACATACTTACACTGAGAAATTATTCATTGTTTATGTGAATTTTTTTTTTTTTTTTTTTTTAAGACAGAGTCTCACTCTGTTGCACCATGGCGCAATCTCGGCTCATTGCAGCCTCCACCTCACACCTGGGTCCCAGTGATTCTCGTGCTTCAGCCTCCTGGGTAGCTGGGATTATAGGCAAGCGCCACCACGCCCAGCTAATTTTTGTATTTTTTTAAAATAGAGATGGGGTTTCACCATGTTGGCCAGGCTGGTCTCAAACTCCTGACCTCAGGTGATCCGCCCACCTCAGCCTCCCAAAGTGCTGGGATTATAGGCGTGAGCCACCTTGCCCGGCCTGTTTATGTGAATTTAAATACACATCCTATATTTTCATTTGACACTTTTCCTACATCTGGTAAACACACACATACACAGTGCATTGCCCTATTTTTTTCCTATTTCTCTATTTATCAGTGAATACTCCCTCATAGACTGGCACACCCTGTGACTTGGAACTACTGCTTTGGAAGACACTGAACAGGATAAGGAATATGCCCCCAGCCACAGTTTCACAGCACACAAAGAATCATAAAAGCAGCATCTCATGGCTGAACGCAGGGAGCACTGAAGGGCTTAGTTGCTAAACTTAATCTAAGAATCAAACTTTTCAAACCTAGAAGAACACACAGACAGCCACCCCCTTGATCTGCGGTTTTCATGCTGTGTTCTAGTAACCTCGGGATTCCCAGAGGTACTCCAGGGAACCCCAAAAGGGTAAGAGAAATTACAGGGGGCAGGGCTTGAGGCCCTTCATTTTCTTTACTCGATGATATGGTTTAGATGTTTGTTGCCTCCAAATCTCATGTTGAAATGTGACCTCCAATAGTGGAGGTGGACCCTGGTGGGAGGTGTTTGGGTCATGGGGGTGAATCCCTCATGAAGGGCTTGGTACCATTCTTGTAGTAATGAGTGAGTTCTCATTCTATTAGTTACTGCAAGATCTGGTTAGTAAAAAGGGTCTGACCCCTTCCCGCTCTTCTCTCTTGCTCCCTTTCTCACCATGTGTCATGCCTGCTTCCTCTCCACCTTCCCACACGAGTAAAAGCTTCCTGAGACCTCACCAGAAGCCGAGCAGATGTCAGTGCCATGCTTGGACAGCCTGCAGAACTGTGAGCCAAATAAACCTCTTTTCTTTATAAATTACCCAGCCTCAGGTATTCCTTTATAGCAGTGCCAAATGGACTAACACACTCCATTGAATCACAACAGTTCTGCCATTCTAGGGGTCTACATATGCTTTCTTCTGTGCTTAAAAAAAAGAAGGCAGAAAAATCACTGACTTATACCATCTTTCCTCAGAATCATTTCTCTCAGCTAGGTTTTGGGTAAACAGATGATAGCCGACATTTTGAATGTGTGTTTTGGTTAGAATGCTGATTTGTGGCAAACCTATACGTTTTAGAGACCAGACCAGCAAAATTGCCATTCTCTCACATGGCTGTTGAGAAGCCTAGCTCTGCCTACAGGGACTTTATCTTTTAGTGTATATTTTTCTCCCTTTGCTCAGGCTCCCAAGAAAAATAAATTGATTGGAAAATGAAGGGGTTGGAAGTTACGGGCCAAGGACAGTATCTTTATGAATGCTTCTTATTAATTATATGAAATCTGGGACTTGTGACACTTGAGTCATTTTTTTAAAAGCACATGCACTTGAGAAAGAGAATTCTGGTCTTGCATCAGACAATATTAAGATGTACTTTATTTTATTTTATTTTATCTTATTTTATTTTTGAGATGGAGTCTTGCTCTGTTGCCCAGGCCGGAGTGCAGTGGCACGATCTTGGCTCACTACAACCTGGGCCTCCCGGGTTCGTTGATTCTCCTGCTTCAGCCTCCCAAGTAGCTGGGACTACAGGCACACGCCACCACGCCCGGCTATTTTTTTGTATTTTTAGTAGAGACGGGGTTTCACCGTGTTAGGCAGGATGGTCTGGATCTCCTGACCTCATGATCTGCCCACTTCAGCCTCCCAAAATGGTGGGATTACAGGCGTGAGTCACCACACCCAGCAAGATGTACTTACTGAGAGAGGCTGTGACCAGAAAACATCCAATACCCAATGTAATAAAGATTATGAGACCAGGTGTGGTGGCTCATGCCTGTAATCCCAGTACTTTGGGAGATCGAGGTGGGAGGATCACCTGAGGTCAGGAGTTTGAGACCAGCCTAACCAATATGATGAAACTCCATCTCTACTAAAAATATAAAAATTAACTGGGCATGGAGGCACTTGCCTATAATCCCAGCTACTTGGGAGGCTGAGGCTGGAGAATCACTTGAACCCAGGAGGAAAAGGTTGCAGTGAGCTGAGATTGCACCACCACACTCCAGCCTGGGTGACAGAGTGAGACTCTATCTCAAAACAAACAAAAAAAAATAGATTATGATATTACCATCTTCATATTCCAAGGTTATATCAATGAACTGCCTTCTACAGAATGTTTCAAAGAGTATCTGATGCACAGAATTATACATAACCACACAAATGTGGGTTATGTATAATAACCCACAGGCGCAAGCCACCTTGCCTGGCCTTAGACCTTTTTCTTCATGAAATTTTGCTCAATCATCGCACTTCAAAGTCATTCAATGAGAGAGAAAACACTCACCCCAGTATCTTGCCCCCTTTCATTTAGCAGGGAGATCAGCTTGTACGGCAGGGATCTGCTCTGGTCACCAGTCAGGTCCTTCAGGGCTACGGTCGCCGTGCCAATTAATCTGCAAGGAAAACAGGAAAGCACATAGCAGCCTAAGTAGGAGATAGGCTTCCACTGACTCAGGACCTCTCAACCCCTACCTCTTCATCTGTTATAATAAAAGCCACCTATAGTGAGATGTGGGCCATTTTGCTATTAGCCTCGCAGGGCATTTTGGCAGTAAATGTATCTCCCATCGCTTCTCCATTACAAGAGTCAAACTCTGTGCCTATGAAATTCCTGTCTTTTTTTTTCTTTTTTCGAGACAGACTCTTGCTGTGTCACCCAGGCTGGAGTGCCCTGGGGTGATCTCCACTCACTGCAGCCTCCACGTACTGGGTACAAGTGATTCTCCTGCCTCAGTCTCCCAAATAGTGGGGATTATAGGCGCCCACCACCACGCTCAGCTAACTTTTGTATTTTTCATAGAGATGGGTTTTCGCCATGTTGGGCAGGATGGTGGTCTCGAACTCCTGACCTCAGGTGGTCTGCCCACCTCAGCTGCCCAAAGTGCTGGGATTACAGGTGTGAATCACCGCTCCCAGCCTGAAATTTCAACAGTCATGAAGGAGATAGAAGGGCAAGAGGTGAAGACTGAATAGAGTGGCCGGACGCAGTGGCTCATGCCTGTAATCCCAGCACTTTAGGTGGAAGGATCAATCGAGTCCAGGAGTTTGAGACCAGCCTGGGCAAGATGATGAGACCCCATCTCTACAAAAAATTAAAAAATTAATTGGGTGTGGTGGTGCATGCCTGTAATCCCAGCTACATGGGAGAATAAGGTGGGAAGCTCACTTGAACCCAGGAGGTTGAGGTTGCAGTAAGCTATGATTGCATCACTGTACTCCAGGCTGGGCAACAGAGTGAGACCTTGTCTCAAAAAAAAGAAAAAGAAAAAAGGAAGACTAAATATAGCCCGCCCCCCTCCCCCTCCCCGCGCTCTGCCACCCAGAATCCAGAAAGAAAGAAAAGTAGGACAAAATTCAGTGAGAGAGGAAGGCATTTCTCTGTAATGGAAATGTAAAAGGACCCATAAATCTTTGCCCACTGTGAAAATAATCCCCCAAGTAGACCTTCTAGGGTTGTAAATAGGTTGCTAGTTCACTGATAGGGTTAGCTTGCTATCCTCTGCATGATGGTGCAGCATTCAGACGTTCAGTGTGTGTACTTCTCTCTTCCTAGAACTTGGTGGATAATATCAGCCTCTGTCACTTACCTCTATCTCCTATCATACCTAACATATTGGCACAGAAGTACCCTCGTGTCTCTGCTCACGAGGAAAGCCCCCTTGATTCAGGGATTGCTGCCTGTTTTATTCACTACTCTAACACAGTACCAGAATATAGTAGATACTTAACAGCAGGTTCCTGAATGAAGGAAAGAATAAATAAGTCTACATATATTGAGAATTAATACTCAAAACATTTTTATAGTTAGGGAACATGATCAAAAACACCTATAGAACACACGTTCCCCAGTCTATATAAAAATGTAACCTGTGAAAAATAGCCTGTAAATTGAGGTTATAACATGAAACATGAATGAGAGTAGGTAAACCAAGGAAGTTCCTTGTGTGAAATGCAATCAGAAAGGCAGAGAGTCACATGCTTTCAGTATGTATCCTGATAAAGGACAGAAGAAATATTTAGAATGTTTTATTTATTTTCTTCGCTGAGACGGAGTTTTGTTCTTATTGACCAGGCTGGAGTACAATGGAGTGATCTTGGCTCACCGCAACCTCCGCCTCCCGGGTTCAAGCAATTCTCCTGCCTTAGCCTCCCAAGTAGCTGGGATTACAGGCATGTGCCACTATGCCTGGCTCATTTTGTATATTTTTAGTAGAGATGGGGTTTCTCCATGTTGGTTAGGCTGGTCTAGAACTTCCAATCTCAGGTGATCCACCCGCCTCAGCCTCCCAAAGTGCTGGGATTATAGGCGTGAGCCACTGCGCCGGGCCCAATATTTAGAATTTTTAACTGTTACTTACTTATATCCTGTCTACATTGGCACTGACTTACACTAGCAGATAGAACAGAAAATCATTAGCATAAAAATAGAAAGCTAAACATTGAGTCCTTAAAGTGATAGCAGAGATTCCTTATGCCAAAACATCTGGGGTGAGGAAACTGCAATTGAACATTTCTACGTAACTCTGGGCTTTTGGACAAACATAATAATCAGGAAAATTCATCTTGTGGAAAAAGAATTCATTTTATTTTAAAATATAATACAGTTTCTTTAAAAATCAGAAGGTAAAAGTTGTTTCTCAGAAGTGCTCCGGGGACACCACATGGCAAAACGGGCACATCATTTTTGAAGTGATAGATGTTAGCAGTGTCTGTATTATTCTCCCCAGTCCTCTTCAGTCTTCAGAAATAGGATTAGATTTTAATGCTGGGGTCTGTAACTCAACCATATAGGTCCAGAGACTTGGCAATATTAATAAGTGTCTTTGCGTTCTATGAATAGGATATTGCACAAGACCAGGAAATTGCTATAGCACCCTGTTTTGCCCAATTTACCCAATGATAGGAGTGCTTTGATGTCTTCTTGGAAGAGTGCACTTTCTTGTAAAGAACACCACACAAGACGCTCAACAAT
This sequence comes from Piliocolobus tephrosceles, assembly GCF_002776525.5. NCBI lineage: Eukaryota > Metazoa > Chordata > Mammalia > Primates > Cercopithecidae > Piliocolobus > Piliocolobus tephrosceles. The sequence goes on along the minus strand of NC_045442.1, from coordinate 40,253,155 downwards.
TGTGATGGACTCTCATCCCTTCTAATATCACAAGCAGAATTTGTAGCTGGGGTCAGGTGCGGTGGCTCATGCCTGTAATCCTAGCACTTTAGGAGGCCAAGGTGGGTGGATCACTTGAGGCCAGGAGTTCAAAACCAGCCTGGCCAACATGGTGAAACCCCGTCTCTACTAAAAATACAACAAATTAGCCAGGTGTGGTGGTGCACGCCTGTAATCCCAGCTACTTGGGAGGCTGAGGTAGGAGAATCACTTGAACCTGTGAGGCAGAGGTTACAGTGAGCCAAGATCAGGCCACTGTACTCCAGCCTGGGTGACAGAGCAAGACCCTGTCTCAAAAAAAAAAAAAAAAGAGTCCGCCGTAGTTGGCAATGGAAAATAAAATTTTTGCCTCCAGAGGGATAATAGTGAACTTTTCAGCCCTTTTTTGTCATTAAATAAATTAATTCTCCCAGTCAATGCTGAGAATTGGCGGGAATTTTCTCCTGTTTTATTGTTGTTGTTTTTCCTGTTGCTGTCATACATTTAACGTTTACATGTTACAAAACCATAATTTATTGTTATTATTTTTTCTCAAAACAATTATCTTTTAAGGAAATTTTTAAAATAAAACTATGTTTTACATTAACAGAAAAAAAGATTGGATGGGAATTTTACAGAGTATGTTTTTAGATTAGTATGTTTTTCAGGCTTTTTTACAGGAGTATATTTTTTCTCCTTACTTATTTATTCCCGTGACATACTGAGGACACCCATTACTCCATCTTCACCAGACAAAACAGATGAGCCTCCAAACAAGATGAAAGCCCCTAAAATCTCTTCCGCATCTCTCTCAGCCACACAGCATGAGTATTAAGGAGAATTTATTTCCATGGTTTTTAAGTCATGAAATCAGCTAATTGACTTTTCAAGAAAATCAAAACGTAAAAAATTCAGGTTTAAAAGTCATCCAACTGGTATTAAATGTCTCAATGCGATGAAAGATGTGGAAAGAAACTGGACTTCATTCCTTGCAATTCTATAATTCATAGCCTAATCCTAGGACTGAGACAGCAACACTGCACACTTGAACATGTACCGATTTGCTTCTGCTAAAGTCAAAATGACCTGAATCTCTGTCATCAATAAATAAATCTTAGAACAAACAGTGCAACATGCTGGGACTACGCTGAAGGAGAAAGAGGGCCAGCCTGGTGTTGGACCAGTGTGTCTTGACCTCAGCACTACGGACATTTTGAACCCGTTAATTTTTTTTATGGGAGGCTATACTGTTCAGCTAGATACCATTTGTGATCATTGAAAACTTCGAGGCGCGTTGCCAGTTGTTCCCTGGAGGGCAAAACTGCCCCAGGTTGAAAACAACTCCTGTTCTATTCCTAACTCTGTCCCAACTTTCTTAAAGTACTTGGCTAAGTCACCCAACTCTTCGTTATTTGCAAACAAGTGGATTGAAGCAAAAAATTTCTCAAATGCTTTCCAGCTCTAACAGTCTGCTACTAGGCTTGTATATGTGATGCTTTCTATATATGTCTACGGGAAACCATCTAATGTTAAACATTTCTTTTCTGGCCAGGTGTGGTGGCTCACACCTGTCATCTCACCACTTCAGGAAGCTGAGGTAGGAGGATAACTTGAGTCCAAGAAGTTCCAGACCAGCCTGGGCACACACACAAGAAATGAAAAATTAGCTGGGTGTGGTGGCTCACACCAGTAGCCTCAGCTACTTGGGAGGCCGAGTGAGTCGTCAATATGCTACTGCATTTCAGCCTGGGCAACCGAGCAAGACCTTGTCTCAAATAATAATAATAATAAATTTTTCTCTCTCTCTTTTTTTTTAAAGTCCTGATCTCTAATTTAAAGGAAAAAAAAAAAATCTCCTAGAACATGTCCATGTTAGACCATCCAGAATGCTAGGCAGGGTTTCTGCCTTCAAAGAGATTGTCTTATAATATCATGAGTCAAACTAGAATTCACACAGAGTGTCAGGAGAGAAGGTTAGGCCAATAACAGAAATGTGGAATGCAATGTGTGCTATGTAATACAATAGGGAATGGTGGGGCTGATGGTTAACTAGAAAGAACAGGCTTGCCTAAAGCACAAAGCCTGTCTGCTGACCCTTTATGGCCTTGAGTGGTTTTACAACCTCCATTCTGACCCAGCCAATATCTGCTAGTTTCTCTTCCCCCAGAGAGGGTAGTAACAGATCACTGACCAGGAATGGAGTAAAATAACAGAAACCAATGATAAAGCCTAACCTCAATTCCTTATTTTAGAAACCTTTAGTTTCATATCCTATTTGGAAAGAAAGATTTGCTTTCTCCTAAAATTCTGATGCTTTTGTAGGGGCGACACATAAAAGGATTTCTTATTTTTTTTTTTTTCTGAAGTAAAGATAGTGTGTTTAGATGAAGGCCTGGAAAGCCTTTAATCCCAAAGATATTTTTACAACAGGTTGACTTCAGGAAAAATTCAAACAGAACTTCTAGGAGTTTTCATTGTGAATTGAAGAAAATATGTCCCATGGGTAAGTCTGAGCTCTGCAGTGACTCCCAGAGCACTCCTGGCCAGGCCTATTTTCTATGACGTTGCCTGGATACAAAATACTGTGAAAAACTGGGAAATGATGACTTGGCCTCTTACACAGAGGATAAGAACAGTTTGGTCTAACCATAAGCCAATTTCCTTTAAAGGAGGTGACACTAAACCAAGAGCCTTTTTTCTTTTCTATTACTAATGTTACGAAAATGCTAGAATATTATAGGGTGACAGTGATGGGGAAGCTTTGCTCTATACTTTCATGGAAAAGTAAGTCTCCCCATGAACTCCAACCAACACTAAAACAGAAGGACTACTGTCTCAAAAGGAAATTTTATAGTGAAAGAATCTCGACATCCTCTGGCCCTCCAGCTTTCCTTGTGGAATTAATAAACTGCAGATGTCTTCAAAGTGAAGAAAAAGCCAGTCATGCTTCTTTGTCTTTCAGCCCACGAATGTCATAGAGTTTGGAATCAAATCTCTATGTGACATCAAATATTACGCAATGGGAGCAACTACTTGAAAATGAGATGTTATGATTGGGGGAATAAAAGAGTTTAATTGTAAACCAGTCAACTTAGTCTTGCAAGTATTGGTTAAGAGCCGCTTAAACTGTTTTTTTTTCCTCCTTCTTCTTAAAATAGACAGAGTATAGTTTGTTTACAAAAGAGAAATGGAAAATGTTCTCCCCTCTAGCATGGGCGCAACTGTGAAGGGCCGCGTGCCTCTGGAGTGAGTAAAGGGCTTTGCCGGCTGACTCTTACTCAGGGGTGCTCACGTACCAAGTTGTTCCTCTATGCAGCAGAGACACAGCCCACATGGTTTCTGGAGGAGGAGTAACTTGGAAATTCCTTCATGAAGGAAGGAAAAAATGTGTTGGAAGCTGAGAAATAAATCACATGTTGCACTGTTTCTGCCTCTAGAGATCGCAGCTCGGTCTCAGCTTCCCGACCTCTGAGCAGGAACAGCAATCCCAACCGGACTGGGGACAAACACGATTCCAAGCTGCCCCTAGGTCCCCTGTAGGAAAACTAAAAAGAGGCTGACCTCCCCACCCTCAAAGCAGTGGGCTCTCAGCTGGCCATGCCTTGTCATTTCGGCAGGCCTATGGCCCTGGGGTTCCAAGGCTGGGCCCCGTCTCCCTCCCCTACACTTCTCCCTCTCCTGGGCCAGTATCTGGTAAGCTCCTGCCCTGATCCCCAGCCAAAAGGCGGGAGAACCAAGCATGCCCCCTGTGAACCAGACTGGTAGGAGAGGCCGTGTCAGCTGACCCATGAGTTTTCGCTTGGCCAAACTTGAGTGAAGTTCCTGAGCCTCCTCCCAGGCCTGCCTAGTGCTTTCTTATGAAATCCAGTGTTAGCAGAGAATCCTACTCAGGCTAGCAAACAACCCCCATCCTTGAGATGTGATCACCCTCCATATCTGATCGCGTGTCTCATTCTCTGTCATCCCCCACGTGATGTCCTCAGCAAGAATCCTGTTAGGTTGGGTTAGCCAGAATCCCCCTGACCGTGACGTTTCCGCTTAGGAATGTTCCATCCACTGACCTCCACGCTGCTCCTTGGCTACCAATTCCTACTTGCCCATGCTGTGTCTGAGCGGCACCCCATCTCTCTTCCCTCCCACAAGTCCCCGTTGCAGGGGTCACTTGACCTAACTCAGTCCTGAATGAAGCCTTCCTGCCCATACTGTACCAGGTGTCACTGAATATTTCTTTCTGAAAACACCCATGGCAGCAGCTCATATCACAGGAAGCCCTTGCTAAGGTAAAATCCCCGCAAAGGGCTGCGCCTCGGTTCACTCCTCCACTTGCACTTGCCCGCCCAGCCTCACTCGGCCTCCGCATCATCTCCCAAAACATTTCTCAGAGTGTGCTTCCCCAGACGTCCCTCACCAGGGCGTCTACAGATTCCCAAGTCCCTGAGTTCGACTTTTTCCTTTAGGTAATTCTTATACCCAGGAAGTCCGAGAAACAATGTTCTAGACAGTAATTCCCAATGGCTGTGGGAGTAAAGTGGAGGAGGTGGAGGGCTGGGGGTAGGGAAGGCAGCAGGCAATGCGGGATCTGAGAGAGGGACGTGAGTGGTTTTGAAAACATTCAGCATGGGAATCCAGGCTCACTTTGGAGAACCAGGCATCATCCAATTATTTAATAGAACAAACTGTAGCAGGCAAACTCCATGAAAACCTCCTGGGCAGGCCTAGTGACCTGCGCTCCTCCGGGGAACTTCCGCTCCTGAGTCCAGGCCGGGACTGCCAGAGAACCTTGGGGATTCTTTCCTGTTCGTCGAAAGGGGGTGTGGCTTTTTAAAAGGCAGAAGCCTTGATCTTTAACCGTGATTCCCAAACCTGGCTGGCACAAGTCTCGCCTCTACTTTTAGCTCACAACACGCCCTAGTTTTGGAATCACTGACATAGCCTGAAGGCTGTGGCAGGATTTGAACAGTTTTCGTGGCCAGCATCTACTACGTTCTTTTTCCCAGCCCCCTCACCTCTGCCACTCTGGCCACAATGATATCACTGTAACACCTGCAAAGGGCTGAGTGGAAACCCAGGTCTCCTCACCAAAGCCCTCCGGGTCAGTGAGGCATTGAGGCCAGAGTCTGTGGCTGCGAGGAGCAGGCTTAACTCCTCTGGCATGGAGGAGATCCTGAATATTTTTTCTTGAATAGATGGTCACCTGCTATTTTATTTTCACCTGACCAACTCTGTGCCTGCCTGCCTGCTCTGATGGTTCGGTGGAGTTCTGATGCTCTGTCTCCAGCTAATTCCCTCAACTGTTAGAATCAAAGTAGTAGTTTTTTCATCCATCCATCCATCCATCCATTTATTCACTAATTCATGCACTTGAACCTTTTAAGATAAGGAGGGATAGCTTTGCCTAATGACTAGGAACGTGGAGGCAGACAGACTCGACTAATTCAGGCTCAGGCTGTGTACAGGTTAACTTCTCCCGGCTTCAGTTTCCTCAACTGTAAAATGAGGATAATGACAGCTCCTACTTAATGGTATTGTTGCAGGGATTAAAAGAATGATATGGCAAGGGCTTAACAGTCACCTTGTATTATCATTTCAGACACTATGCTAGAAAAAGAGATCTATAAAAAGCATATGAAGACAGGGCTCCTGGCTAGTACTTGGCAGTGAAAGCTGGTCTGAATCAGCAGGGGGCTGGGCAGGTGGGCATGAATGGATAAGAACCCTTTGTAACTACCCACATCTATTTCTATGTAATCACTGTGCAAAGTTCTAAAAGCCAGTTCTTTATCTTACCTACATTAAATAGCCATTCCCCACCCTTAATACTACATATACCACAAATCCTTTCGGAAAACAATTTTTCTTTTCAGAGTTAGACCAGAGGTAAATGTCAGCTGCGGCTGAATTCTCATAAAATCCAATTTAGTGGCATCTGAATGAAGTTTGTAAACTCCATAACCCATTATAAAAGATTCCCCAGGCTGGGTGCGGTGGCTCACGCCTGTAATCCCAACACTTCGGGAGGCTGAGGTGGGTGGATCACGAGGTCAAGAGATCAAGATCATCCTGGCCAACATAGTGAAACCCCATCTCTACTAAAAATATAAAAATCAGCTGGGTGTGGTGGCAGGCGCCTGTAGTCCCAGCCACTCAGGAGGCTGGGACAGAAAAATCACTTCGACCCGGGAGGCAGAGGTTGCAGTGAGCTGGGATTGTGCTACTGCACTTCAGCCTGTTGACAAAGCAAAAGTCCGTCTCAAAAAAAAAAAAAAAAATCCCCCAAAACAAACCCTCATACACCAACCCTATCTAAACCACCACTCAGACCTCACCCTGCTTTCTCTCCTTTACCCTGCTTTATTTTCTTCCTATCACTTATCACCATCTGTTATGTCATATGTGTATTTATCTGTTCCCTCTACTCAGATGTTAGCTCCATAAAAGGTATGGAGTACCCACAGTGTCTAGAGCTGTGTCTGACACATAGTAGGCATTAGTAAATATTTGTGGCATGAATAAATTAGCTGATACATCATTGAAGATAGTCCAATAACCTTGGAAATTATTTACAGGCTGTAAATCTTCCTCTCCTAAGAGATCACCCGCCAAAGAGCCATCGGAACATAATTACAGCTCTTGCCTTTATGAGATGCCTTTTCTCATTCAGCCTCTCTGGGTATCTTTCTCCAGGGCTGTGGCCCTTTCTTATTTAATCACAAGATCTTAACAGATACCAGCAGGATTGCAGCAGCTACTTAATCTGCCTCCCCAAAAAGTGCAGTTCAGCCTCTCCCTATATAGAGATAGCCAGCCCAAACCAGCTCAGAACTTTTCAGTGTCGCTGCTTTAACACCGAACTAAAAAGAAATCAGAACTGAGAGTTCTGCCCCAGAGTAACGTCTGCTTCTGGTTTTGATTTTCGAACAGCCTGAGAAGCTACTCCAGTGAGAAGAACTTGCTTCAATCCATGGGCTATCTTATCCTTCCTCACCAACCAACCCCAGGAGAAGAAAGACCACCTTCTCCCACTGTCATATTTACATGGGGCAAGGTCAGAAATTAGTTTTATAACTAGGAGAAATAAAAATAATAAAAGCTTAAAGACAAGGTATTTCATATACTAGGAAATGAAAAACTTATGAGCAATACCACACTTTGCCCTACCAAATTAATTTTATTCCAAACACAGTTTTTTTTTGGTTTTTCTAATTTAAAACAAGCTTTGGGCTTTGCCTAGGGAGTTAGTACATTTCTTTTCTTTCTTTCTTTTTTTTTTTTTTTGAGACAGAGTCTCGCTCTGTCACCCGGGCTGGAGTGCAATGGCACAATCTCGGCTCACTGCAACCTCTGCCTCTTGGGTTCAAGCAATTCTCCTGCCTCAGTCTCTGGAGTAGCTGGGATTACAGGTGCCTGCCACCATGCCCGGATAATTTTGTTTGTTTGTTTGTTTGTGTTTTTGCACTCCACCCAGGCTGGAGTGCAATGGCGCGGTCTCGGTTCACTGCAACCTCCACCTCCTGGGTTCAAGCGATTCTCCTGCCTCAACCTCTCGAGTAGTTGGGATTACATGTGCCTGCCACCACACCTGGCTAATTTTTGTATTTTTAGTAGAGACGAGTGTTTGACCAGGTTGGCCAGGCTGGTCTTGAACTCCTGACCTCGTGATCCACCCACCTCGGCCTCCCAAAGTGCTGGGATTATAGGCATAAGCCACCGTGCCCGGCCGGGAGTTAGTACATTTCACAACGTAAGCTAGGTCTTTTGCTTTTTCTAATTCTATAGCCCCCAGAACAACCTCTCACTTTCAAGTTTTAGCACCCTGGCCCTCAACCTGAACACACACACACACACACACACACACACACACACACACAGAGAATAAACCTTGGCAGGTCTGGGCTCTCTGTAAGAGGATTTTAATATACCTGTGTAAAATCCACATGCTTCCACTTAAAGAGCTGAGTGGCCTTTCACAATTTAATGAACCTCTTTCAGCCACATTTTTCTCATCTGTGAGTTGAAGATAAGACTGACTGACTCATAGTTGTTATACAGATTAAATGCAATTATAAGTGAAATAGTTTTAGCATAGTCCCTGACACACAGTAAACCTAGAAAAAAAAAACATTAGCTATTTTGTTGTTTATCAGGAAACTGAAGTAATTTTTTCTTAATTATATCAAATTTGCCCTATAGCTACTATTTATTGAGGAAGTACCACAGTTCCCATTATAAAGATTAAGAAATTTGCCAAGAGTCGCCCAAACAACAAGAAGCAAAACTAAAATTCTACCTAATCTCATGATTGTACAGCTGGCCACATGCCCACACCTCTTACACAAGAACTGGAATACATTTCCTTCTAGGTATATTGTTAGGCTTTTTGTTATCTCCTTCTCACAATGAGGAAAGAAAGAGACCCTCTCATATTGTTTTATACTCAGTACCTGTTTTAAGAAAAAAACAAGGAAGTAAAACCAAAAACAGGCAGCCCGGCACCAGGCCCAAAACCAGGCCTGGGCCTGCCTGGCCTAAACCTTCTCAGGCTGTTTGAAAATCTAAACCAGAAGCAGATGCTATTCTGGGGCAGAACTCTCCGTTCTGATTGCTTTTTAGTTCCGTGTTAGAGCAGCGACACTGAAAAGTTCTGAGCTGATCTCCTCTCTCTTCTCTAACTCATGACTTAGAAACCGATGTTATTCATAGATGCCAGACATTGTATAGAAGAACACTGTGAAACTCCCTGCCCTGTTCTGTTTCTCTCTGACCACCAGTGCATGCAGCCCCTGTCACGTACCCCCTGCTTGCTCAAATCGATCACAATGCTTTCATGTGAAATCTTTAGTGTTGTGAGCCCTTAAAAGGGACAGAAATGGTGCACTCAGGGAGCTCAGATTTTAAGGCAGTAGCTTGCCGATGCTCCCAGCTGAATAAAGCCCTTCCTTCTACAACTTGGTATCTGAGAGGTTTTGTCTGCGGCTCGTCCTGCTACAACAATACAGCAAAACAGATGCCTTGCTTGAGATTTATATTCAGAAACTGTTTCTAACTTTGTTCTGCATTGGTATGGGAGTATATATAATGGCGATTTTGCATGCATAAGTACATATATTTGGAGGGCAGAAAGAATACTAGAAATGCAAATTCTGAGACAGATAATTATGGTCACTTTATTTCAGACATTGCAAATTTCATCACTAGTAGTTCAAGTTAAGATTTTAAATTATCTTCCACGTCCCTACGAACATGCTCAAGTAATTCTCCACCTTCTTGAATCTATAGAATGGAATTTGAATACTCAGCAGGGCATGGTGGCTTATGCCTGTAATCCCAGTACTTTGGGAGGCTGAGGGGGGCGGATCACATGAGGCCAGGAGTTTGAGACCAGCCCGGCCAACTTGGTGAAACCCCGTCTCTAGTAAAAAGACATAAATTAGCTGAGCGTGGTGGCGTGTGCCTGTAATTCCATCCACTCTGGAGGCTGAGGCAGGAGAATCACTTGAACCTGGAGGCGGAGGTTGCAGTGAGCTGAGATTGTGCCACTGCACTCCAGCCTGGGCAACAGAGTGAGACTCTGTCTCACAAAAACAAAACAAAACAAAACCACACACGCACGCAATTTTTTTAAAGAATTTTAATTTTTTAAAAGCATTTAAAAAAATTTTAAAGAATTATAATACTTGTTTTACTGTCCATGTCTACTGATTGTGTGCCATTTCTGGGTCAGTTTCTATTGTTTTCTCTCTACATTATGGAGGCAAAATCCTTCCCTATGAATTACAAGTGTTTCCCCTGGTTGGTGGGAACATAAACTCTTTCTAGTCCTGCCTCAGGTAAGATTCAAGGGGAACTCTCTGTAAGTCTCTGAAGTGCTCTCTGTCTCTCCTCTCTCTTATCTCTTCTTTCTTCTGTGTGTGTGTGTGTGTATGTGTGTATGTTTCTCTCCTCTTGGTCCATTAGTAACCTTGGTGTCTCTAGACTAACCTTGGCATCTCTAGACTCCTACCTGCACCTCTCCAACTCTCGGAGACAACAAGGATCTGCCTGGGTTCCCTTTTCTTGCATTGCAGCATGGAAATGAGTCTTTCTAGGCATTAAGCTGGGAACTCACAGGGCGTACCTCATTTATCTCCCATCTCTTAGAGATCACTGTAGCAAAGTCCAACATCTGAAAACTACTGTTGCATGTATTTTGTTCTAGTTGTGTCAGGTGGAAGGGTAAATCTAATCCCTCAGCATAACGAAACTACAGTCAATTCCAAACTACAGTCTATTTAAGGATGAGAATTCTGAGGCCTGGAGAGGGTAAGTAACTTGCCCAGGTCACCCACTAGTAATCAGTAGATCTGGGTCTCTAATCGGCTTCTGCCTGGCTCCAGAATCCCAGCTTTCAAATACCATGCTCTGCCGCCTTCCTGTGAGCTCAGCCTTGAGTTCCACATTTCTCTACAAAAGGGCATGAGCTTTGTGAGAGAGGTTTGTTTCTCTTGTGTTCTGACCTTTGTATCCTGACCCCTTTGCAGCTTAAACCCAAGTTGGAACTAGGGAGCTGTTCCAGAGAGCCAAGGTGGACAGATTCCACATTGGTGGCCCATTACCAGTAAGCTGACATGACAGCTGCAAGGTGCTTTGTAAATGGTAAATGTCATCCATGTAGGAGCATCATAAATTCACTTGTTCACTCATTCATCCAACACACATTTATTTAGGGCCTACTATATGCCAGGCACTGTGCTAAGTGCTGGTCTTACGGCACTGAACAAGAGTGACATGGAGTTTGCTATCCAGTAGAGAGAGAACAAATGATTAAGTAAACAGAAAAGAACATTTCAGATGGTGGTAAATGCTGAGTTACATATAGCAGGTGTGTGGACCAGCACATACCCTGAGTACTTGTCTAAAACACAATTCTAACATCTATATGCTCACGCAGAATCCTTTTCCCATTCTTATGCTCACATGAGCTCCCTAATAAGAAGGGCTTTGAAAGAATAAAACAGAGTAATAAGATCAAGAGTGATAGGGAGAGGCTGCTCTAGGCTGGATGATCGGACATGGTGAGGTCCAATGACAAGATTTTACATCTATTGTAGTTTGAAGGAAGGAGCACTCCACGCAAAGGGAACAGCAAATGTAAAAACTATGCACTATCTGTTTTTTCTCCTGGGCATGTTTGTCCACGTGTGCATACACGCTCACATACACACACACACAAATCTGAAAACTTGTCAATATCTGATTTCTACATGTACAGATTCTTGAGGATGGCACTTTTAGGAACTCAAGGGTAGGGCCAGGATGCCAACAGATCAGGGTCCCAGCCTCAACCCCTCTGAGGCTAAAGTCTACTCTCTCCTTCTCAAGGTCACTGTGAAGAGCAAATGAGATGAGATATAGTCTTTACATATATCTGGCCCATTGCAGAATATAGGCATAAGTGACTTCCTATTCAACAGTATAAAAATGCTTAAAACTTTTACCTAGGGTGGAGCTTATAAAAGGTAGCAATGCACTGATATTGAGAATTCTTTTTTTTTTTTCAAAATTAGGAGGAAAAATCAGTTCTATTTCAGCAGAGATAATTGATCATTCTACCTACATTTTGTTTCCTATAGGTAGTCAGAGGCTTTTAGTATAACATAAAAGTCAAGTGTACAGGCCTGGATATAAATGAGCTGACTCTGACACACACCTGCTGTGTGACCTTGAGCAGATTACTAAACCTTTCTGAGGAAAAACCGGACCCATCATATGGAGTGTGTGTGAGGATCAAGTGGGATAATGAATACAAAGGGCTGGGCACAGCCCTTGGCACATGCTAAGTCCTCACCAAGCGATAGCCATTGGCTGTCTGCAAAGGGAACTTTCATTCTTCAGCCTCTGGGAAAATCTTTCCACTCTGACATTTCCTCTAAAAATAACATTTCATGTTCCTCGTGAAACCAAGAGGCTCCTCTGTCTCCTTTCTCATCCTCATTCCCTCCGAATGGCTGGTTGGATGACTGTAAAGTGAGGAAGAGCAGAGTCCATACTGAACCGGGCAACCTGCTCCCAGTGCCTCCCAATGAGGGGTGGGGAGGTGTCACTGCCCACAGGCGCTGTGAGCCTGGGACTGCCTGGGTCTAGCCCATGCAGGTGTAGGCATGGAGCACAGCCAGCCCAGGCAGCTGGGAACTGTTTGCTAACAGGCCAGGAGCAGCAGATGCAAAACGAGGGCTCGTGTTTGCACAGGCCATCTCCATAGTAACAGCAAAGTCAACAGGCAGGACATTCCTTAAGTTGTAGAAAACCCTTCTGCCCCCACCCTGCGCTTCAGGTGAGGGAAGCAGTCCCACACTGAGCTGTAAGTTGATCCTCAAAGGCCAGAACTTTAGTAGAAAAGCCAAAAAGAAAATCCGGGCCCAAAATACACAAATATTTTGGACACACATACAGCTTATTCCCAGATGGTTAAAAAAAGTTTGTTTCTGAAATGCACAGGTAATTTGACCAAGGTGTGTGTATTGGTTAGTTGGTGGAAGCTAAACTAATTAATGATCGTGATTCCCAGCTGAGGATGAGGAGGCACACTGCTGAGTAAAAGAGCAGAGGCGACAGAGGGGCAGGAAATCATGCCTTTTTCTTTACAGAGCTGACGCAGGGTCGGCCTTCCACTGCAAGACAGTAAACTATGCGGTGGAATCTGCAGGACAGAGAGATAATGTTCTAATTACTAATAAAAACACCTCCTCCAATGACCTGACCATAAGGCCTAAAATTCCCATGTTGTTCACTCTTTCAAGTTTAAGTCACTGATGGCCTTCAGTCCAAAAGTCAACGCTACGGGGAAATTAACTATTAGCAGCTGTTATGCCATCACTCGATTACTTTCTCAGAAAGCGCTTTGAAGCGGGGACTTGAAGGACTGAGCCACAGGACAGGTAAGTTTTGTACAGGAAAAGAATTGGCAGAGGGTGCAGGGTGTGGCTCGGAGGGCAGGCCTCAGTGCATACCACAGTGGGAGCCAGGAAACTTAAAGACAATGGGTGCCCAGCAAAAGTCAGGGGGTTGGAAGATGGGAGGAAGGAAAGATTGAAAAAGTAATCAAGACCAGCTTCATAACTGGCTTAGAATTTACCTTCTTCTGTTATGCCTAACAATTCCCGTCATCATGATATCAGAGTAACCACGTGCTCATTCAGTCTTTTTTTTCCCCCCCTCACTCCGTCACCAGGGCTGGAGCGCAGTGGTGTGATCTCGGTTCACTGCAACTCTGCCTCCCAGGTTCCAGAGATTCTTGTGCCTCGGCCTCCCAAGCTGGGATTACAGCTGTGCACCACCACGCCCAGCTAATTTTTGTATTTTAGTAGAGACAGGGTTTCGCCACGATGACCAGGATGGTCTCGAACTCCTGGCCTTGAGTGATCCGCCTGCCTCTGCCTCCCAAAGTGCTGACATGACAGGCATGAGCCACCACACCCAGCCTCATTTGGTCTTTATACTCAGCAGGCGTCAGAACACCAAGTGCAACATAGCTCAGCATGATGCATGGTGCCCCTGAACCTTAGAAGGACCCTGTTAGAACAGGACCTATCGTATTTTCTTTGTTTAGAATTATGCATGTCATAAGTTCAGAAAAATATGAAAATGTCCAGGTTCAGATAGACTGTACGTGAACTCCATCTCTAGAAATGCACACAAATGCCCAAAATGAGTGCCAGGATGAGTTTAGGGTGGGGGACTGTCCTCTTCCCATCATTGCTGTCATCTGAGGGCCCCACTGTGTTTTTAATAGGTCTAAAATAAATATATAATGGTATCCCAGTATTGTTTTCCTGGTTCCTACCTCCAGTCTCTACACAAAAAGCCTGAGTGATCCTTTTAAAATACATCAGATCATAAGCAAAACCTTTTAACGGATTCCCATTCCACTTGGGATGAAATCCAAAGCCCATGCCTTGGCCCACAAAGTCACACATATTGTGGTTTCTCTGACCTCACCTCCTTCCTGCACTTTCACCCCTCACTGTGCCCCAGCCTGGCTGCCCTTCTCACATTTCTCCAGCATCCGCAGTGCACTCCTGCCTCAGGGCCTTTGCACTTGCTATTCTCTGCCTGGAATATTCTTCCCCCCTGCACCCCAGTGAACTGCATGGCTCAGTTCTTCATTATGATAGGTTGGTGCAAAATTGCAATTACTTTAGTGATTATATTTGGGTCTATGCTCAATTGTCACCTTATCACCACTTCACATAAAATGGGATCTCCCTTCCCCGCTACCCCTGACCACTTTCCTTTTTCCTCTGATTTGCTTTTCTTCATGGGATATAACAGTTTCTTCTTTAGCTCACAGCACTTCATGGTACCTGACACATTATGTATATATTTTTTAGTGTATTTGTTTATTTTCTAACTTTCTCTAAGTATCATAGCCTTCAGGAAAGCAAGGACTTTAAACCATAGATGGGAGTTTTGAGGCCAACCCATTGCCATGCTGAAATAGATAAGGCATAAAATGAGGAAGACCTCAACTAGGCTGGTGGCTGTAGGTTTGGGGAAGAAACACACGCACAAGCACAGACTTTGGAAAGGACGAAAACATAAGATCTGGGGACAGACTGGATAAGAGACAAGAGGGGGCTGGGCGCAGTGGCTGATGCCTGTAATCCCAGCACTTTGGAAGGCCGAGGTGGGCAGATCACTTGAGGTCAGGAGTTTGAGACCAGCCTGGCCAACATGGTAAAACCCTGTCTCTCCTAAAAATACAAAAGTTAGCTGGGCATGGTGGTGCGCACCTGTAATCCCAGCTACTCAGGAGGCTGAGGCAGGAGAATCACTTGAACCTGGGAGGCAGAGGTTGCAGTGAGCCAAGATCACGCCACTGCACTCCAGCCTGGGTGACAGAGTGAGACTCTGTCTCAAACAAAACAAAACAAAACAAAAGCAAGAGGGAGAGGGTGCAGAGAAGTTTGAAGTTTTAAGCCCAGGATCTGAAACCATCCTGTCCAATATGGTGGCCACTAGCCATACTTGGCTACAGAGAACTTGAAATGTGGTTAGTTTCTGAATTGAGAGGTGCTGTAAGTGTGAAGTAAACACTTCCAAAGCCTGAGTAAGAGAAAGAATGTATGCAGAATATCACAATGATTCAAACACATTGATTACATGTTGAAATAACATTTTGGATCTGCTGAGTTAAATATATTATTAAAATTAATTTCACCCATTTCTTTATATTTGTGTTAATCTGGCAACTAGAAAATTTTAAATTGCATATGCACCCTGCGCTGTATTTCTGTTGGAGAGGCCTGGTCTAGAATATAAACAACGGTACCATTTGCAGAAAGAAGAAAGCAAAGAAGAGGAGGGCCTAGTCTTAGTAACATGCAGGAGGCTAGTGTGAGGCCCTCCCCTCCCCTTCCCCAAAACTTTGA
The DNA here is from genome assembly GCF_002776525.5 of Piliocolobus tephrosceles. NCBI lineage: Eukaryota > Metazoa > Chordata > Mammalia > Primates > Cercopithecidae > Piliocolobus > Piliocolobus tephrosceles. The sequence continues at coordinate 40,237,730 of NC_045442.1, read as the reverse complement.
AATATGGGAAATAAAACTGGTTTTTGGGAGTTGGGGTGGGGAATAAATAATCATATAATAGTTCACAGCTGAGATATACAACGGACCCTTAAAAAGCTAGAATAGTTTCCAGTGCAAGAGACTGGGACCAGAACCTGCCAGAGTGTATGCAGGTATGTATTTATTTATTGAGAGATGGGGTCTCACTATGTTACCCAGGCTGGTTTCCAACTCCTTGGCTCAAGTGATCCTTCCACCTCAGCCTCCCAAAGTGCTAGGATTATAGGCATGAGACACCACATCCGTCCCAGAATGTATTTATATAGTTACAGAAAAATATGCAGGGGGCATCGGTCAGCAACGGAGAATGGTAAAAAGGATCTCATCAAAGGCAAACATGGGAGTGCCTATCAAAGCGCTGTCCAGGGAGTCCATGTCTGTGCAGACTGTCTTATTCTGATGCCGGTAAGCAGAAGACCCCAATAACTGGAGTGACCATCTAATTTACTGTACCCCTGTAATCCCAGCACTTTGGGAGGCTGAGGGGGACAGATTAGTTGAGGCCAAGAGTTCGAGACCAACCTGGCCAACATGATGAAACCTCTACTAAAAAACACAAAAATAGGCCGGGTGCAGTGGCTCACACCTGTAATCCCAGCACTTTGGGAAGCCGAGTCAGGCGAATCATGAGGTCAGGAGTTCGAGATCAGCCTGACCAACATGGTGAAACCCCATCTCTACTAAAAATACAAAAATTAGCCAGGCGGGGTGGCACACGCCTGTAGTCCCAGCTACTCAGGAGGCTGAGGCACAAGAATCACTTGAACATGGGAGGCGGAGGTTGCAGTGAACTGAGACTGCACCACTGCACTCCAGCCTGGGTGACAGAGTGAGACTCTATCTCAAAAACAAAAAATAATAATAATTTACTGTCCAAATCAAGCCACGTTGACTGCAAAAGGGGCATTATTAATCACTGTGCTAGAACAGCAAACCAGGACTGTCCCAAGCATCAGAGCATGTGACCACCTACCTCAACCAATTCATCCTAAATTTTTGCTCTCACTGCAGCCTTCAGATTATGCCAGATGTGCCTAAGACATACATTTTTAAATGTACTAACATTACTAAAAACTGAAATGCTTCTTTACAATTGATGTGGGCATTAAATATCAGACTTTTTTTTTTTGGCTCCTGACCGGTTATTAATTTGATAGTACATTTTATAAACAATAACATCTTGCAATCAAGGATATAAAGTAATTTGTCTTCCCACGTGGTATGGCTTGAAGGAAAATTCATGGGTGGGAGGGTAGAAATGCCCTGTCACTAGACAATTGACTTCCACCAGAAGGAAAATAAACAGGTATTCTGGCTTTAAGCATTAGTCTCAGCCAGGCACGGTAGCTCACGCCTGTAATTCCAGCACTTTGGGAAGCTGAAGCGGGTAGATCACCTGAGGTAACGAGTTCAAGACCAGCCTGGGCAATATGGTGAAACCTCGTCTCTACTACAAATACAAAAGTTAGCTGGGCGTGGTGGTGCATGCCTATAATCCCAGCTACTTGGGAGGCTGAGGCAGGAGAATCGCTTGAACCTGGGAGGTGGAGGTTGCAGTGAGCCAAGATTGTGCCACTGCACTCCAGCCTGGGTGACGGAGTGAGGCTCCATCTCAAAAAAAAACAAAAACAAAAACAAAAAACTTTGGTCTCTTGTGAACTTGGTTAGTTTGAATTGGTAACATAAGACTGGGTCTAAGTCTACAAGGCCAAAGTCCAGATCCAGGGCTAGGGTGAATTTATTAATATTAAGGTCCTTCTGTCCCACGGGGAGCTGTTGGGGAAGGCTCCCAACTTTACCCAGAGGACAACCCTCGGTGTCACCACGGGCACCACTGCGACCCTTCCCCATGTGAAAGGAAAGAGGCAGTAAGGCAAGGATTAAGGTCTGTTTAGGTCTGTTGGGATTAAAAGGCGAAGGATACATTACAATGGAAACGGGGCTGAAAGTAAAACTTGAATGAGATGTGTATGGGCCACAAATAATCAGAAGAAGTGATCGGGGTTGTATGCATTATCACTACAGTTCAGATAAACTACCAGAGGTAGGAACTGTAGTTAATCAAGAAGTTGCAGGCATGTGAACAGGCTTTCACTCCAAGTGCCAAGTTTGATAGACTAGTGGTGGCTTGGTGTTTGCAGCTTTTTAGGAAAAAAGTAGTCAGTGGGAAAAAGTGCTGTGATGGATTAGTCACATCTGCTATTGGCTCAGAAGGGAGCAGGGCATGGAATTAAAGCACATTTATATTGGAAGGATTATAATATGTTATTAAAGATGTGTCTCTTCAACAAAATAAACAACAGTGAGATAGTAATACATAAAATGAGAAAAACAGGTGAAAACAACTTACTTATTTTGTCCAATTGTCTCGAAATCTTTCACAATAATCCCAAGGGAAGATGAAAAGTCCAGTGGTATACCCCTCAAGTCAAACTCCAAAATCTGTTCACAGAAAGGTTTTGGAAAAAAAAAAAAAAAGGGCTGTTAAAAGGAGCAGAGATTATACTAAGATGCACCAGCTACCACATGGTGGGTCATTATTTTCACCAATGACAATCTTTTGAAGTTAGGCAGAAATGATTAAATTCTAAACCTTAAGGCAGCTGAGGGGGTGGGAAGGCAAACCAGATGTTGACTTAGAGGACCTGTAGACAACTCCTGGCTTCCTGCTTTCTAGGTTCTGTGGCTTCAGCCAGGTTGCCACACACCCCTGCCTCATACTCAAGAGCTGGACTCAACACCTACCACAACTGCTGAAAGAATAAAATGCAGGGCGTATGTGAAAACATTTTCTTCAATGGCTAGTTTTAAATCATCTGCTCTTCTTAATCATACTACTATCAAACAAAGAAGATGACTAATCTAAGAAAACATTTTCTAAAATGCCTCTCATTTTAAGTTCCACCATGGGAGGTCAACGCTGTAATACACCGACCTTTCTGAGTCTCTCATTTTAATGCAGTAGGTTGCTTCCTAATGACAAATGTAAAAAAAAAAAAAAGATTGATAAAGCGTCACTGATGCCTTTGATTGATTAGGTAATACATAAATTAAATAAATTAAATGATGACTTGATCCTCCTTGTAGTGGGCTTGGAATGGAAGGAAAGCTTGTTTCAGAACTTCTAAAAAAATCATTTTCAGAACTTTTAAAAAAAACCCAAGTTCTCAGTCTCCTCAGTAGCTGGGGATTACAGGTGCACACCACCATGCCTGGCTAATTTTTCTTTTCTTTTCTTTCTTTCTTTTTTTTTTTTTTTTTTGAGACAGAGTCTTGCTCTGTTGCCCAGGCTAAAGTGCAGTGGCACAATTTCGGCTCACTGCAACCTCTGCTTCCTGGGTTCAAGTGATTCTCCTGTCTCAGCCTCCTGAATAGCTGGGATTACAGGAGCCTGCCACCATGCCCTGCTAATTTGTGTATTTTTAGTAGAGATGGGGTTTCACCATGTTGGCCAGGCTGGTCTCGAACTCCTGACCTCGTGATCCACCTACCTCAATCTCCCAAAGTCCTGGGATTAGAGACGTGAGCCACTGTACCTGGCCAATTTTTGTATTTTTAATAGACATAGGGTTTCACCATGTTGGCCAGGCTGGTCTCCAACTCCTGACCTCATGTGATCCACCCATCTTGGCCTCCCAAAGTGCTGGGATTACAGGCATGTGCCACCGCACCTGGCCCCAGAGCTTCTATTAGAACACGCCCAGGTTGGGAATGGTGGCTCATACCTGTAACTCCAGCACTTTGGTAGGCTGAGGCAAGGAGTTCAAGACCAGCCTGGGCAACATAGTAAGATTCTATCTTTATGAAAAATTTAAAAATCAGCAGAGCGAGGTGGTGTGTGCCTGTAGTCCCAGCTGCTTGGGAGGCTGAGGCGGGAGGATCGCTTGAGCCCAGTTAGTTATGGCTACAGTTAGTTATGACTATGCCATTACACTCTAGCCTGGGTGACAGAGCAAGACCCTGTCTCAAAAAAGAAAACAAGAGCCGAGTGCAGTGGCTCACACCTGTAATCCCAGCACTTTGGGAGGTCAAGACAGGTGGATTACCTGAGATCAGGAGTTCGAGACCAGCCTGACCAACATGGTGAAATCCCATCTCTACTAAAAATACAAAATTAGCCAGGCGTAATGGCACATGCCTGTAATCCCAGTTACTTGGGAGGCTGAGGCCGGAGAATCACTTGAACCCGGGAGGTGGAAGTTGCAGTGAGCAGGGATTGCACCATTGCACTCAAGCCTGGGCAACAAGAACAAAACTCCATCTCAAAAGAAAAAAGAAAAAAAAGAACACACCTGGTACCAGCAATCCCAGTGGGTTTGGGGTTGACATTTCATTTGTGTTTGGTTTCAATTATATAACAGTTTACTTGATAAGTACATCTGCAATACGAAAGGAAAGGGAAAAAAAATGTTGGAAACAAAATGGAATAAGATGGCTGATTCTCTGCAGAGGACATGCCAACTCGCACGAGAGCACATCTCCCTCTGCCATTGGTCATGTGGCTTGATCTCAAATATAAAGAGACGAGCTGGGATGATTCAAAATCTGAAGTAGGAGCACTCTCACATAAATGTATTTTTTATTTGCTTTATTCTTGGAGCTCTGTGTCAGGTGCTAGGAATCCGCAGTGACCAACCCAAGGGGTCTCTTGCTCTCATGGAGCTTGTAGTCCAGCTGACTGTGTTCTGGGTTCTGGAGAAATTACAGATAAGTGAAATTCCCTCTCAACCTGCCTGAGACCTGCCGGGCGTTTCAGAAAGGCATTAAAAAGGCTGGTTACAGTGGCTCATGCCTGTAATCTCAGCACTTTGGGAGGCCAAGATGGGAAAATGGCTTGAGCCCAGGAACTCAAGACCAGCCTGGGCAACACAGCAGGATGTAATCTCTACAAACGTTTTTTAAAATTAGCTGGGCATGGTGGCCTATACCTGTAGTCCCAGCTATTCAGGAGGCTAAAGCTGGGGGATCGCTTGGGCCCGGGAGATCGAGGCTGCAGTAAGATGTGATTGCACCACTGCACTCCAGTCTGGGTGACAGAGCGAGACCCTGTCTTTTTTTAATTAAAAAATAAATAAATAAATAAAGAGCCAGGCGCGGTGGCTCATGCCTGTAATCCCAACCCTTTGGGAGGCCGAGGCAGGCGGATCACGAACCATCCTGGCTAACACGGTGAAACCCCATCTCTACTAAAAATACAAAAAATGAGCCGGGCATGGTGGCGGGCGCCTGTAGTCCCCGCTCCTCGGGGGGCTGAGGCAGGAGAATGGTGAGAACTCAGGAGGCGGAGCTTGCGGTGAGCCGAGATCGTGCCACTGTACTCCGGCCTGGGCAACAGAGTGAGACTCCATCTCAAAAATAAATAAGTAAACAAAAAATAAAAAACGCTAGGCTTGGTGACTTACGCGTGTAATCCCAGCACTTTGGGAGGCCAAGTGGGTGGATCACCTGAGGTCGAGAGTTCGAGACCAGCCTGACCAACATGGAGAAACCCCGTTTCTACTAAAAATACAAAATTAGCTGGGTGTGGTGGCACATGCCTGTAATCCCAGCTACTCAGGAGGCTGAGGCAGGAGAATCGCTTGAACCGGGGAGGCAGAGGTTGCGGTGAGCAACCTGCACTCCAGCCTGGGCAACAAGAGTGAAACTCTGTCTCAAAAAAACCCCCTCCCAAAAAAACACAAGGCATTAAAAAGTTTTTTGTTTCATTTCATTCAAGGATAAAAGGTCTAGCCAGGCGCAATGGCTTACACCTATAATCCCAGCACTTTGGGAGGCTGAAGCAGGTGGATCACTGGAGCTCAGTAGTTCAAGACCAGCCTGGGCAACACAGCAAAAGCCCATCTCTACAAAAAAACTTAGTTGGGGTGTGGTACGCGCTTGTGGTCCCAGCTACCCAAGAGGCTGAGGTGGAAGGATCACCTGAGCCCAGGAATTCAAGGCAGTATTGAGCTTTAATCATGCCACTGCACTCCAACCTGAGGGAGACCCTGTCTCAAGAAAAAAAAAGAAAACAAAAAGATAAGGGTCTAGTCCGTATCTTATAGAGATTGAAACTAGTTGGGAGAGAAAGGTGGGTGGGTGGAGGGGAGCCTCCGTGGCCTGGTGACTTGGTGAAAAAAACAAAGACATTCATTATTGCTCTTGTCCAGGGAGGTTTGACTCAGCTTTTGAAAAACACAATGGAGCTGGCCATCAACTGTTAAAAAGTTAAAGTTTCATGAATAATTGGGTGGCTTAAAAAAAAGAGAGAGAGAGAGTAGGAAAATCCTATTCAGTGGGAAGAATTAAATTGTTTCACGTATTTGTGAAAATATTAAACACTGAAACACTTCTAAAATAGACATAAGGTCAACAGCAGGGGGAGGTAAATAAGTTATATGTCTTCAGTAGAATATTACACAGTCATTAAAATACTTTTGAATTGAATGATATGGGCATATGCTCAGAATATAATAGTAAGAAAGTGTAGGAGAGGAAATCATTTGCTATATGATGCTAGTTTGTATATGAGACATCGGATTTTATTAAATACATTCCTCCAATAAACACTTAGTGATACATCACAGATGTTAATAGTAGGTGCCTCTACACAGTGGGACCCAAGTTAATTTTTTAATGATTAACTGAAGTTTCCAAAAATTTCCACATGAAGTATACTGGACATCACTTTTACCAACATAAAAACAATATATGTCATTACCCAGCTAGACACACAGAGAATCATGTGATATACTCTTGATTTGTCACATGCAGATATGTTTTTAATTATGAGGCTTTCCTTCTGAGACTCTGGAGATGATCTAATCCCACCCTTGCTCTACACATGTGCCCCAGATATGCAATGTAAGTGGACCAAGCCCACACAGCAAGCTCATGGCGGTGCCTGGTAAGAACTCAACTCCCTTGCCAGTCCAGGCTTCCCTCGCCGTGCTGCTGCTATACAGAAGATGGTCGCTGGTAACCTACCGTCCTTGAACTGCTCTGCTCCCTTGGTGAACACAAAGGGAAATGGAGTGGGTAGGGGTGAAATGTAGAGATTCTCCTTCCAAAGGGAAGAGATAACCTCTCACCCAAAGATAGGACAAGCAGAGATAACTTATCTATTAAAACAAAGTTGAAAAAAACGATGAAGTTACCTCATTCCAGACAGGGTTCAATTCATTATCAACTTTCTTTGTTTTCTTTTTCTCATCTGCAAAAGAGATAAAGGAAGAGACAGCAATCATTTATAAAAAATTAAAGAGCATGGGCCATTCATTTATTCTAAGAACATTACCCAAAGGCCTACTTGCGCCCACATTTCCCCATTCATCTGCTTAGGATGGGGGTTTACCTGGATCACAGTTTTCCAAATGAAATGGCATTTTTTGGTCTACAAGATTTTCCCATCTCCAGGTCTACATGGAGTTAAGAGATGTGATGTTCTGCCCTTCCCTCACCAAGGCTACCCAGAGCCTCTGCATCTCTGGCTTGCTGCAGAAAGAAGCCAACAAAGCTAACCTCTGAGATGCTCATATTGCTATTTTATAGACAAGGATATTGAGGCTCAAAGAGTTAAGACATTTATCTGAGCTCACACCTGGCAGTGATGCCCTGATTTAAAGCTGGAATTTCAGCTTTGAAGCTCATGCTGCTTCTGAGTGTGCTAAGACGCCAACACAGCTCCAATATTAAGCTGGACTCCCTCCCATAGGCTTCGGTACAAGGTCATTAGCAGATGAACACTTTCTAGGACTCGCAGATAATTTGGGGCTTCCTTTACTCTGACGCCATCTTTTCTGCAGACATAAGATCTTTCTTCTCTGTGTCTGAGCCTGGACAGTACCCCACCTGGATGAGCACATGAGTAATTCAACTTTAAGCAAGTACTTAAAGTTTCCTTGTAGCAATGTCCAAAGAGCAGAGGCTTCCCTTGGGTCCCCAAGTCCTCAAATACCTACCCAAATAAAAGCTAATCTTTGCGTACAAAATACTTTGTAAGCGTTATCTCATCTAACCTTTTTTTTTTTTTTTTTGAGACAGGGTCTCGTGCTGTCACCCAGGCTGGAGTACAGCGGTGCTATTTCAGCCCACTGCAACCTCTGCCTCCCGGCTCAAGCGATCCTCCCACCTTAGCCCCCTATGTAGTTGGGACCACAGGTGCACACCACCACACCGAGCTAATTTTTCTACTTGTTTTTTCAGTAGAGATGGGGTTTTGCCATGTTGCCCAGGCTGGTCTCAAACCCCCGAGCTCAAGTGATCCACCTGCCTCAGCCTCCCAAAGTGCTGGGATTACAGGTATGAGCCACTGTGCCCGGCCTTCATCTAATCTTAAAAACCTAGGAGGAGCCAGGTGAGGTGGTGCACGCTTGTAGTCCCAACACTTATGGAGGCCAAGGTGGGAGGATTGCTTAAGCCTAGGAGTTTAAAACCAGCGTAGGCAACATAATGAAACCCCATCTCTACAAAAATACAATTAGCTCTGTGTGGTGGCACATGCCTATAGTTCCAGCTACTCAGGAGGCTGAGGTGGGAGGATCTCTTGAGCCCAGGAGGTCAAGGCTGCAGTGAGCCAAGATCATATCACTGCACTCCAGCCTGGGAAACAAAGCAAGACCCTGTCCAAAAAATAAAAATAAAATAAAAAATAAAAACCCTAGGAGGTAAGTAATTACTATTTTCATCCCCCTTTCACAGCTAAGGAAACTGAGAAGCTGAGTAACATTCAAAGTCACCCAGTTGGTTGGGTGCGGTGGCTCACACCTGTAATCCCAGCACTTTGGGGGGCCGAGGTGGGCAGATCACTTGAGGTCAGGAGTTTGAGACCAGCCTGGCCACATGGTGAAACTCCATTTCTACTGAAAATACAAAAATTAGTCAGGCGTGGTGGCGGGTGCCTGTAATCCCAGCTACTCGGGAGGCTGAGGCAGGAGAATCATTTGAACCCAGGAGGCAAAGGTTGCAGTAAGCCAAGATCGTGCCACTGCACTCCTGCCTAAGGGATGGAACGAGACTCAGTCTCAAAACAAAAAACAAGTAAGTCACCCAGTTAATAAACGGTCCTGCTAGGATTTGAGACCCAGGCAGACTCACATTGGTGGCCACACTTTGAATCACTCCTCAGCCTTTGCTTCTCCTTTATTGCTGTGGAATGTAGAAAGTAGTGGGTTTTGTTTAGCTAATGTCGCATTGCTTTGGCTCCCAGCGCACAGCTGCCTGTGGGACTAACCACCTCATTCTTCCAAGACCTCAGCATAGTAAGGCTGTGAGTCATGGCCCTCACTCTGCTAAGCATTAACTTTTCCACTTGAGAGGGCAACACACAGCCCAATGGTTCCCTTCCTAAGCTTCAGCATGACGCTACTTGTCGGCTTGTGCCCAGACCTATCCTGGCTGGTTCTGCCTGTGCTCTCTCTGTGTGACCTACAGAGCCCCTCACTGCATCTGACTCTGAGGTCCCCTAGAAGCTGTCCTGAAACTTCCCCTCCCACCCTTCCATTTTGACTCCACCCATCCCTCTCCTCCTCTAACAGAAACTCCCAATCCTGCTCTCTGGTTACAGTATAATAAAGTGCTCTTGAGAGAAAGAGGAGACATGCAAAGAATTTTTAACTTAAATAGAACTGGAAAAAATGGTTTCTATGTGTAATTGTAGCTGCTCCCTCTACAGAATCATCTCTAGGTGCCAGGCTGTGCATTCTACCGCAGTGTCTCTAACCACTGAGACAATTCTTCGAGGTAAACATGGTCATTCCCATTTCTCAGCCAAGAAAATGGAGAGTAGTTAACCTGCCTTCGATCACACAACTAATAAGGAAACAGAGCTAGATTTTGAACTACATCCCTCTGGCTCCAAAATCTGTGTTTGTGTGTGTTTGCCACCACACCACAGTGCCTTATTGGAAGCTGTCAGAAATGCTGGATAATGAAGATGCATAAATATAACATGTATGACAGGCTTGGCATCTTGGAAAATATCCATAAGGAAGTTTATGGTCACTTTCCAGGGTATCCTGAAACTCTCCAAGATTATTTGCTCTAATACACAAAATATTGCATCTGTGATTTTCTTGGAGGAAAGAGCTCATTGTTCTCATCAGATTCTCAAATGTGTTAGTGACCTTGAAAAAGGTTAGGAATCCCTGCATTCAGCAAGCATGAAATAGTTCCACCAATCTCCCTCTACCTTACCACTATCCCTGCTCCCATAACTGGGGCTTGGGAGGTGGAGAACTGAGTCACAAAGGAGTGGATCTGGACCCTGAGACCATGGCAGTCCTTCAAGAGAGAAGATAGGCGATTCCAAGAAGTACCAGCAAGAAGGGAAAGCAAGGAGAAGGCAGCAAATAATGCAATAGAAACTGAGCACCCGGGCTTGGGGTAGGATTTGTATCACTGAAAGATGGCTCTGAAGCAAAATTCCAGTCTCCAGGTCCCCAAGACTCCAACCAGGGAGCCAAGGCAGGGACAAGGGCTCCAGGTAGATCACAGAAAAAACCAGCATTTGTCAACATGAAACGAGTCCCAAGCCTGGTTCCTGACCTAGGAAACAGAGTACACGGAAGACTTGCTGCAAGCTACCTTGACACCGAGCCTGGGACCATGGATCCTCTCTGCCCTCAGGAGGGACAGTATTGTTCCAGAGTCAGCAGCTGGGGAGTGTGAAAAGATTCATTTGTTCATTCATTCATTCACAAACATTTATTAAGCATCCACTGTGTGCCAGTAACAGGAAACAGAAGAGCGTAAGATAGTTCTTAGTCTTAAAAAGTTCCACAGGCTGGCCGCACATGGTGGCTCACGCCTGTAATCCTAGCACTTTGGGAGGCCGAGACGGGTGGATTGTTGGAGCTCAGGAGTTCGAGATCAGCCTGGGCAACATGGTGAAACCCTGTCTCTACTAAAATAGAAAAAACATTAGCCGGGCATGGTGGTGGACGCCTGTAGTCCCAGCCACTCGGGAGGCTGAGGCAAGAGAATTGCTTGAACCCAGGAGGCAGAAGTTGCAGTGAGCCAAGATGGAGCCACTGCACTCCAGCCTGGGTGACAGAGCGAGACCCCATCTCCAATAAAAAAAAAAAAGTTCCACAGGCCAGGCACAGTGGCTCATGACTGTAATCCCAGCACTTTGGGAGGCTGAGGCAGGAGGATCACCTGAGGTCAGGAGTTCGAGACCAGTCTGGCCAACCTGGTGAAACCCCATCTCTACAAAAAACACAAAATTTAGCCATGTGTGGTGGCGGGCACCTGTAATCCCAGATACTCAGGTGGCTGAGGCAGGAGAATCGCTTGATCCTGGGAGGCGGAAGTTGCAGTGAGCCCAGATCGTGCCATTGCACTCCAGCCTGGCAACGAGAACAAAACTCCATCAAAAAAGAAAAGAGGGAAGGGAAGGGAAGGGAAGGGAAGGGAAGGGAAGGGAAGGGAAGGGACAGCAAAAATCTCCACCATGCTCTTGCCTGTCTCATTCTCATCCTGAAGTTCCTTCCTGGCTGTCAGAGGGGGAATAAACAGAAATAATGACTGGTCAGCTCAAGCCAAGAGACCTCAGAGCTCAGCCCACAGAAATGGTTCACTGAGTGAGTTCTTCCGCAAACATTAATCAACTCCTTCGTTCTTCCACCCAACAAATGTTTGTGAAATGGCGCTTGCCAGGCACTAAGCTGAGCACTATGGGAGATGCAAAAATACCCAAGACATGGTTCCTGCCCTCCGGGGGTCTAGTGGGGAGGGGAAATGTGGCTATAGGGGACTGATAGAGAAAGGACTTCAGTTGCTATCAGAGGGGTATCAATGCACAGGCAAATTCAGAGGAAAGAAAGGTGACTTCAGGCTGTGTGCACAGAAGCAGAGGCTGAACTAGATGAGAATTCGAGGACAATGAGGGGTTGGAAATGTGGCGCCAGAAGACAAGCTCACTTGAGTAGACGCAATAGGGTGGGTGGATCAGGCATGGAGGAGGGAGAACTAGTTACATCACATGTGGGGACACTCCAGGACCCAACCAGCTGGAAACAAAGAGTGTAGAAGTGGGTAAGGGGCAACTGGGCTTTGTGGGAAGGTTATGGTCTCACTGTGAAGCCTCAAGTGCCAGGCTAAACTTCATTTGGCTGATATAAGTACTTAAAGGAGGAGGGTATTAGAAACTGGATTTTATGACTTCAAAAAGTTTATAACCCATGAGGAAAATCCAAGTGGCCCAACAATTCTCCCAGCACATGTTCCTGAACACATGATTCAGTTGTGTGTTGAAAACAAAGGGGAGTGGCTGAGTCCAGGCAGATGCCAGTTGACCACAGACCAGGTGGAGTTATTCAACCAGAACTTCCTGCAGCTCCTGGCACTCACTGTGTGAGGTTGATGCTAATGGCACTACCCCTAGGGGGTGCTCACTGTGGGCGGGGCATTGCTAAGCCCCCCACCTTTTTTTTTTTGAGTTAGAGTCTCACTCTGTCATCTAGGCTGGAGTGCAACGGCGCGATCTTGGCTCACTACAATCTCTCTCCTGCTTCAACCTCCTGAGTAGCTAGGATTACAGGTGTGTACCACCAAGCCCAGCTAATTTTTATATTTGTAATAGAGACTGGGTTTCCCCATGTTAGCCAGGCTAGTCTCGAACTCCTAACCTCAGGCGATCTGCCCGCCTCGGCCTCCCAAAATGTTGGGATTACAGGCGTTAGCCACCGCGCCCGGGCTGCTAAGCCCTTCACATGCATCATTTCATTGAATCCTCCTGGCAAGCCTATGAGGTAGTAGGCACTGTTATTATCCTCAGTTTGCAGACAAGCAAAGAGAGCCCCAGAATGCTTAGGTAATTTGCCAAAGATGACAGGGCTAGGACGAAGTCCTCTAACCAGGTCTAGTATGACTCCTGAGCCCATGCATTTAATCACTGCACCTCCCATTTCCCTAGCTAATGAGGAAAAACTAAGTGGCTGGCATTGGCTCCTACCCTTCTGGAGAAACCCAGCTCAATCTCTTCCAAGAAGGAGGCTCTGATATTTATCAAAATGCGTATATGTTACATTTTATTGAAAACCTATTCTCACATATAAACACATCAGACAAAAAAAAAAAAAAGGAGATAAATTATTTTTCTTATCAGCAGCCAGCCACATATTTATATTAGTCAATTATTTGATTCTACCTCTTTCAAAAAAAAAAAAAAAGGTTAAAACTGCAGGCACTGAACATCAAATTGAATAACAGGAAACTCCCTCTTCTTTCTCCACATTACCTATCCCCCAACCTGGCTTCAGCATCTAATTTTATTAAGATGACTGTTTCTTCCTATGGAAAGAAATCAAATATTTTCAGCCCAGAACATAACAACTGACTCAAATGCAGGGCACACTCTGAGTGTGCTCAAGGGCTCAAGTCATTCTTCGGGACATTTCCTGTTCTCTGATTAGCTACGCCTGCCTCTCACTCAGTTCTGCGGAGGTCACCACTGCAGTAATTAACCTCAATGCCAGCCTCCGAACAAGGTTTCCAGGTGAACTGAACACCTCTCTTAGCCAAACCACCCGCCTTCCTGCACAGAACCATTTCCTTTGCTGTTCACTTACCAGCCAGTGTGTCAGACCCTTATTGAAAAGGCCTGGCCCAGTGCGGTGCTCACACCTGTAATCCCAACACTTTGGAAGGCCAAGGCCAGAGGATCACTTGAGTACAGGAGTTCAAGACCAGCCTGGGCAACATAGTGAGACTTTGTCTCTACAAAATATCTTTTTTTTTTTTTTTCTTAATGAGAGGGAGTCTCACTCCATCACCCAGGATCTAGTGTAGTGGTGCAATCTCGGCTCACTGCAACCTCCGCCTCCTGGGTTCAAGTGATTCTCCTGCCCCAGCCTGCCGAGTAGCTGAGAGTACAGGCACCCGCCACCACGCCGGGCTAATTTTGTATTTTAGTAGAGGCGGGGGTTTCACCATTTTGGTAGGGCTGGTCTCGAACTCCTGACCTCAAATGATCCACCCATCTCGGCCTCCCAGTGCTGGGATTACAGGCGTGAGCTACCATGCCCGGCCCATCTCTATAAAATATTTAAAAATGAACCAGGCATACTGGCATGCACCAATAGTCCCAGCTACTCAGGAGGCTGAGGTGGGAGGATTGCTTGTGCTTGGGAGGTCGAGGCTGCGGTGGCCACACACCTGCACTTCATCCTGGGTGACACAGCAAGACCCTGTCTCAAGAAAAAAGGCCTGAAAGACATCAGGACTCCTGAGACTGGCTTGCTACATCTGTGCCAGTGGTCAGCTGGGATGGTTCATTTTATGTGTCAAGTTGGCTAGGCTATGGTGTCTAGTTGTTTGGTCAAAAATAAGTCCAGATGTTGCTGTCGCGATATTTTGTAGATGTGATAAACATTTACACTCAGTTGACTTTAAGTAAAGCAAAATTACCCTCTATAATTTAGATGGGCCTCATCCAAACAGTTGAAGGTCATAAGAGCAAAAACTGGTTTCCTGGAGAAGAAATTCTGCCTCTAGACTCTAACGTAGAAACCCTGCCTGAGTTTCTAAGCTGTGGAATTCAGACTGGAGATTGCAACATCAACTTTTATGTGAATTTTCAGCTTGCTGGCCCGCCCTGCAAATTTCAGACTTGATAGCCCCCACAACTGCATGAGCCAGTTCCTTAAAATCTCTCTTTCCGTCTCTACACAAACACATGCACACACATCCCATTGCTTCTGCTGCTCTGGAGAATTCTGACTAGTCCAACCAGTAACACCAGGTGCCCACGAAAGTAACATGATGGTAACACGCTTCTGAATACACACCATCTCACTGATCCTAAAAATCCTGCAGGGAAAACCACAGATGTTGGCCCAGCCCTTCTGACTGGACTTTCACATCTGTGACTTCTCTTCCTTTGAGCTGTCATCTTGGGAAAATATAAGGCTGAACCCTCAAGCTCAGAGTCCCTCATATATAAACTGATGCATTCAGGTGAGATAGACAATCTCGAAGTTTTCCCCCAGACTTATGGAACGTAAGCTTTATGACGTGCCCCCAGGTCCTGAACAGTTAGATTGCTGTGTCTTTCTGAAATGGCCTCAGGAAAAGTGAGGGTGCTGTCTACAAAAGCTCCCTAAGTAACTCAGCTCTTCAGTAGACAAAATAGAACAATAAGATCTCTAGGTTCAGCCAGGAGTCTACATTTGATCTCCTATTCAGAAGTACTTCTCTTCACCTTTTCTAGGTCTCTAAGTCATGCCTCCTTTCTTTTGAGATATATAAAGCCCCAAATGAATTCATCTGCCATTGTGCCTAACATTTCACACACCCCTGAACCACACCCATACATGACTAGCACTTATTAAGTGCTCTGAACGGAGTCACTGTTCCCAGTACTTCCCATGGATTCTCTCACTTAATGTTCACAACTCTAACAGATAAGTTCTATTATGATCATTCCCAGTTACAGAGGAAGAAACCAAGACACAGAGAGGTTAAGCAACTTATTAGAGGTCACACAGCTAGTAAGTGATGGAGCTGGGATTCAAACACTGGTCAAAAGAGACAAAGAACAATTAGTTTCCAGAGTTGGAGGATTAAGACCAGAGGGTGATGCCTTGAAGGCTGAGACTATGTATTATTAATATTGTTATTCCCCCTACAATGCTTACTACGTAGTAATTTCTCCATGACTGGAGTAAATTGGACTTCGTAAGTTCATATAACTATGATTACTAGGGCTGCTTTAATGACTAAATGAAAGAATGAATACAAAGTGCCCAGCCCAGGGCCTGGCACACAGTAAGCACTAAATAAATGAAAACTATCAGATGATTCCTTCCCTCCCTTCCTCTCTCCCTTCCTTCCTTCCTTCCTTTTTGTTTTGAGACGGCTGGAATGCAGTGGTGCAATCTCGGCTCACTGCAACTTCCACCTCTCGGATTCAAGCCGTTCTCCTGCCTCAGCCTCCCAAGTAGCTGGGACTACAGGCATGCACCACCATGCCTGTCTACTTTTTGTATTTTGAGTAGAAATGGGGTTTCACCATGTTGGCCAGGCTGGTCTCGAACTCCTGACCTCGGGTGATCCACCCACCTTGGCCTCCCAAAGTGCTGGGATTATAGGCATGAACCACCGCGCCCAGCTAGATGATTTCTTATTACAGCACCAGGGCAGCCTCCTTGCATCCCCCCGGGTGTTCCCAGGCTGTGGAGCCCCGGAGGGCAGGGCCTCTGTGACTGGAGGAAGTGCCCGGTGAGGCTGGGACCGCCCTGGTGGAATATTTCTTCCACATGGCTCCATTCCAGGCCTCTGAGGTTCCCTGGGGCAGCTGGTATGTGAGCAGTGACTGCTCCTCCCTGGCAGGCAGCCTGGCAGCCACCAGGAGCCAGCTAATTTCTACTATCAACAAGGGGCAGAGAAGGTTCTGAGAAAGGCCGGCAGAGACGCCTCCGTCCTCAGGACTTGAGAGACACCTGGGGGAGCACAGGGACACAGGGCCCATCAGGTGGACCTCTCTCTGGGAGTGTCGCTGACTTTGGCTTTCCAACCCTGGCTGCCCTATCGTTCCAGGAAGATGCTGCCAAACAGGTTCTAGGAGAAAGGCACTTTGGGCAAGTGGAAATGGTGATACAAAGCGAGGCTGTTTGGGACATTTCTGAAATAGTCACTGATATCACTGATAAACAGAAATGCCCCAGCAAAAAGGCAGGCAGGGTGACTGCTCCCCTCTCCACACCCAGTGCCCCACTGGCCTCTGGAAATGACTTTTCAGACATACAGGCTCTTGAATCAAACCCACATTTTCCAAGGGAGTTGCAGTGAAGTCCAGTCCGTTTGAATGACTCAGCCAGAATCTGCTTCCTAAAAGCTGATGCTGGGGCGTGGTCATGTCCCAGCTCTGCTCACTGCCAGGGCTGCCGGGAAGGGTGCCCAGGAGGGCCAGGCACCCGGCTTGACTGCCTTGGTGTTTGTGTTGTGTGCTGGGCATATTAAACACGTTCACGCCTGTTCCCTACAAGGGAGGCTGGGCGCAGTGCTCACATCTGTAATCCTAGCACTTTGGGAGGCCAGAGGTGGGAGACGGCTTGAGCCCAGGAGTTTGAGACCTTCCTGGGCAACATAGTGAGACTCCATCTTTACAAAAAATTAAAAAATTAGCCTGGTATGGTGGCTTGCACCTGTGGTCCCAATTACTTACTTAGGAGGCTGAGGTGGAAGGATCACTTGAGCCCTAGAGATCAAGGCTGCAGTGGGCCATGATCAGGCCACTGCACTCCAGCCTGGGTGACAGAGCAAGACCCTGTCTCAAACAAACAACAACAACAAAAACAGAAGATATGAATATGCTCATTTTACAGATAAGGAAACTGAGGATCAGGGTTGTTAACTGACTTGCCCAAGATCATAGAGCCAGTAAGTAGCAGAGCTGAGCTTGAGCCCAAGTCAGCCTTGTTTCCAAACCTGTACTCTTAACTGCCACTGCAGGCGGAGGGTGCCAGGTGACCTGTCACTTTTTCAGACCTTCCAGTGGTGTAAACTTGGTCTACTTACTGCAACTCTTCATATCTAGACTTCTTCATTAATAAAGATTGGCATCTAATGCCCAGGAATAATAGCTACCATCTATAGGGCTCGCCATGTGCCAGGCACTCTGCTAAGGGCTTTGTAAATGTTACCTATTATTATTATGACCCTTATTCAAGGCACAAGAAAGTTAAGTAACTTGTCCAGGATTACCTGCTAGTAAGAAACAGAGCCAGAATTTGAATATAGGTCTTCTGGCTCTGTAGCCACTCAACCTATCTGGCTTCTGACTGGTGTATTTCTGAGACATAATTTGCTAGAGAATTAATTAAGTCTCAGGTATTCAGCAAATACGCTTCAAACCCAGCTAAGGAGGTAGGGCCTACAGGGCCTCTCAAGGCCCGAGTGTCCTCTAAAAAGGAGATACAAAAGCCCACCTGGTAGAATTGCAGCAAGGGTCAAATGAGAAGACATACAGTGCCCAGGACACAGGGGACATTACCATGTGTTGGATCAGAACTATCAACTGCTTCCTTCAGGCAAGCTTCGGGAGGATCCGGTCCTCTGCCCTTCCCCCATCCAAGAGATGGTATCAAGAGAAAACAAAATAGTCACTTCAAACAACTTTGAAAACAAATGCAAAGCGCTGACTCAAAAATCTTGATAATTAGATCCTATCCTTCCCAGGCAAATAATTTCCAGTTGAGTTTACCCTCAGCTTTAGACCCTGGTGTCTCACAATTAATCATCTCTTTCAGTGGAACTTTTGGCCCTGCCAGCAGTTTAATTCACTTTCCTCGACCCTCCTTCCTATGCTGTGCATGGCTTTCACCTGTGGGTGCTTTAGCACGCTGGGCTGATTGTTTGCTGTGGATGGGAGGGAGAGCTGGGAGTCAGGAGTGTTGGCGGGTGTTGTTTGTCAGTGGGGCCTGGGACAGGGGCAGAGGGTGGAATTAAAACGAGAAGACGCCAAGCACAAAGAAAACCAGCCATATGTGAAGCAGTGGAAAAAGGTAAAGGTTAGTCCTTCCCTGCCTCTTTCTGGCTACACAGCTTTGGCCTCCCTTGATATCTGAGTCTCAATATCTTCGTCTGAACAATGGGTATGAATATCGGTCCTCAGCACCTCCTTGTGTTGTTGTGGAGAACAAATAAGATTACACCCATGAGCCAAATGTGGTGGCTCACGCCTATAATCGCAGCAACTTGGGAGGCCAAAGCGGGCGGATTGCTTGAGGTCAGGAGTTCGAGGCCAGCCTGGCCAACTTGGTGAAACCTCATCTCTATTAAAAATACAAAAAATTAGCAGGGCATGGTGGTGCACTCCTGTAGTCCCAGCTACTTGGGAGGCCGAGGCAGGAGAATTGCTTGAGCTTGGGAGGCAGAGGTTGCAGTGAGCCAGGATCGCACTACTGCACTCCAGTCTGCGTGACAGCTAGACTGCATTTCTGAAGAAAAAAAAAAAAGGTTACACCCATGAAATAGCTTTCTACACTGTCAGTGCCCTGCAAGGCACTTTCACACATGGAAGCCATCATAATGTATCCAACACTCTAGGGCAAACAAGAGGGAATTTGGGGCCCTAGACAAGTCCTCTGAGACCAAAGATGTCCAGCTCAAAGGCACCAATGCCCCAGGCCCCAGCGTGGTGTGACCAGATGCCCTCAGGGCTGGCTTTGTCCAGGGAGGTTACTGCCAAGAGTAAGCAGTAGAGCCCAGATTGCCAGCCACGTGGGCTCAGTTCATGTGCCTGACCACAGGATGGGCCAAATTTGGATGCCACCAAGACCAAGCACTCAGGGCTGTGTAAGGGAAAGGATAGGTGGTACAGCCTCGGCAGTGGGCGTTAGTGTTCCAGCTCCACCTGGACCCTGCTGTGAGACCTTGAGCGAAGCATTTCACCCACTCTACCCGAGACTCAGTTTATCCAGCTCTCAAGTGAGGACTTCTTTCTTATTTTTATTTTTACTTTTTTGGTGAGAAAATAAAGGAGTAGGCCAGGCACGGTGGCTCACGCCTGTAATCACAGCACTTTGGGAGGCTGAGGCGGGCAGATGGCCTGAGGTCAGGAGTTCGAGACCAGTCTGGCCAACATGGTGAAACCCCAACTCTACTAAAAATACAAAAATCAGCTGAGTATGGTGGTGCGCACCTGAAATCCCAGCTACTCGGGAGGCAGAAGTAGGAGAATTGCTTAACCCTGGGAGGTGGAGGTTGCAGTGAGCTGAGATCACGCGAGTATACTCCAGCCTGGGCGACAGAGAAAGACTCTGTCTTTAAAAAAAAAAAAAAAAAAAAAAAAAGCTAAAGGAGTATGTTAAAATTGAATAACTAAGTACATGTGAAGCATGAGCACAGTGCTTAACAGCCAGTAAACCATCACCATCAATATAATTGCCGATAATGATAATGTCTCCTTTCCAGAGGTTTAAACACGCTGCACTCTTTCTTTTTTTTTCTTTTTTTGAGACAGAGTCGCTCTGTCCTCCTGGCTGGAGTGCAGTGGCACAATCTCGGCTCACTGCAACCTCTGTCTCCCAAGCAATTCTCCTGCCTCAGCCTCCTAAGTAACTGGGACTACAGGTGCCCACCACCACGCGTGGCTAATTTTTGTATTTTTAGCAGAGACAGAGTTTCAACATGTTGACCAGGCTGGTCTCGAACTCCTGAACTCAAGTGATCCGCCTCAGCCTCCCAAAGTGCTGCGATTACACGTGTGAGTAACCACACCCAGCCTGCACTCTTAATTCACTGAACGCTGGCCCTGTTTACAGCTTTGACTATAAGCTGCATGTGGACAGCACTAAACTTGCTTTGTTCCCCACCCTATACACAGAGCTAAGCACGCTGCCTGGCAGAGTACCCTCTCCATCAACACTTGGATCAATACTTGTTGAATGGATTCATGCTTGGAATGAGGAAGGAGCTGCTAAACATAGGAGGGACAGAGACAGGGAGTGTCCCGGCAATGAATTCAGACTGTTAGGAGGGGTAAACAAAAACATAACGTTTTGTTTATTGAAAGAAAGAGAGAGAAGGGCAAGGATTTTTTTTTTTTTCAATTTATAAGCTGCACTATTAAGATGAAAAAGATGATGAAGGTCATAAACCAACAAACGGAGGTGAAATGAAGTGGACCTCACCCTGCCAGTCAAATATTAGATTTTTAATACTTCACATTACAAGAAGTTACGGTTCTAGTCTCCACTAATAAAATGGCTCAAACTTGACTATCAGCGGAACTGATTCACTGCTAAGCTATGTCACCTCTGAGCTTCTGAGTCACAGCATATCATAAAGGCTTTCATTGCTCTGTTGCAAACTCACCAAGGAGGGATGGGTTTTGTTTTTGTTTTTCTTTTTCTTTTATGTTCTTTTGTTCTTGGTACACTTTCTTCCTTTTTCAGACTGGATCCTAATGACCCCAACCACTAAACAACTCAATCCGTTCAGAGGGAGAGGAACTGTTTATCTGAGTTGGTTGTGTAGTCAGAGGTTGTGAAGAAACCTCTGCATCCATGCTGAGCTCAGTAAAGACGCATGGACCATCTGGAATCCAGTTAAATCCTGATCTGTCTCTGCCTCAGCTCCCTCATAGGGAAAATGAAGATGGCAATAATACCTACTTCCTAAAAATGAAATGAGGGCCGGGTGCGGTGCCTCATGCTTGTAATCTCAGCACTTTGGGAGGCCGAGGTGGGCAGATAACCTGAGGTCAGGAGATCAAGACCAGCCTGGCCAACATGGCAAAACCCCTTCTCTACTAAAAATACAAAAATTAGCTGGGTATGGTGGCATGCTCCTGTAATCCTAGCTACTCAGGAGGCTAAGGCAGGAGAATCGCTTGAACCTGGGAGGTGGAGGTTGCAGTGAGTCGAGATCAGTATTTCTCACATGTCTTTTGCTCTGCTATGGTTCCCAGCACAACGCTGGCCACACGGACCTCAGAGCTGGGCTCCACTGGCCAAGAGGCCACCAGGCTCTTTCAGGCTGCTGCTGGGCTCTTGCCAGGCGGGCTTTCCATCACAGGAGAGCTGCCTTCCTGCTGATCACTGAGGACGAGGCCTGCACTGCAGCAATTCTCACTCTGAGCTAATGCAGCAAGTGTGAGCTGAAAATCCAAGCCAGAGAGTTGCTAAGAACCTACTATGCTCACACCCATTAAGATGCTACTATGAAATAAAGAAGAAAAAAAGAAGTGTTGTCAAGACTGTGGAGAATTGGAACACTTGTGCAGTGCTGGTGGGAATGTAAAACGGTGCAGACTCTATGGAGAACAGTAGGCCATTTCCTCAGGAAATTAGAAATAAAATCCCAGCATTTTGGGAGGCTGAGGCGGGCAGATCACTTGAGGTCAGGAGTTCAAGACTAGCCTGGCCAACATGGCAAAACCCCTCCTCTACTAAAAATACAAAAATTAGCCGGGCATGGTGGTGCATGCCTGTAATCCCAGCTACTTGGGAGGCTGAGGCAGGAGAATCACTTGAACCCAGGAGGCAGAGATTGCAGTGAGCCGAGATGGTGCCATTGCACTCCAGCTTGGGTGACAGAGCGACACTCCGTCTCGAAAAAAAACTAAAACTAAAACAAAACAAAACAAAAAAAACCTGTACATTTAAAAAAGTTAAGATGGTAAGTCTTACGTTATATGTGTTTTACCACTATTAAAAACAAATAACCTACTTGGGCAATGCCTTTAGGCTGTTTGTGCAGCCACAGCTGACCAGCATCCTGTTTATTCTGAACAGCTAAGCCTGGGCCACCCCTTGGAAATGTCCCCCAGGACTCTGTATGTCCCTGCAGCAATGGGGGAAGAAGTGGGGCATAAAAGCCGGAAGACACGAGCACTTGTCCTACAACATTCCGTGTCAGCACTATGACAAGTTCTTTAGATATTTTATCACAATTGCTCCCGACAAGCTCCCTGAGAGGTACAGATTATTCTCCACACTCTGTAGATGAGGAAATGAAGGCTCAGAAATAAAGTTGCCCAAAGACACCCAGCTCCTAGCGATAAAATCAGGAGTGAAAATTAATTTTTCTAATCCAAAGGACATCCCTTTCCAGGTATTGTGTTAATTACAGAAAGAAGGGGGTTCTTTAAGTGAAAGGTTATGTCAACCAACAGATAAAAGATGGAAAAGAACAGATCTAATCCCTGGAAGGAGATGGGGTGGAGAGTTCATGTTCTAGGGCCCCAGAAGGCTGCCCTGTGAGTAGACACATCTGGTCTACCCACTTTGTCTTGAGTTTCCATGCCCCTTGACCACAGTTGATTGGAGCAGGGCTGAATATCTGACCAAAACCAAGCCAATGGGTGTTTTTCTCTGAGCTATCTCATGCATGAGATGCTGCCACTGTAGTTGGATGTAGAGTCAGGACCCAGTCACCTTGTGGCAACCCAAAGCCCATGCACGAGGCCTCACTAAGGATAGCCAATTTGCAGAGAGTCAACAATTATAGCCAATATGCAGAAAAGTAATGGCTGCCATGTGCAGGGAGAAACAGAGGCAGGAGGCTGCACAGTCCCTGGGAGGTGGGGAGAAGTGAGCTGACATGATTCTGGTTCCTGTGAGGTCTGTGATCTGGACTCCAGATTTCTCTCTAGCTGTAGAAAAACCAAGGTTTCCTTGAGTACAGTGAAATGGGTATCTGCTCCTTGCAATGAAGCAATTCTGAACCGTGACTCCCTATCCTGTCAGATAGTACAACAGGCTAGGGAGAGAAGGACCTTATGCAAATGAACCACAGCTCAGCTTGGTTGAGGAAATGCTTCCCAATTTGATCTTTGGGAAGACACCACAATTTGTCTTCAAAAATCACTTTGTATTTCTGTTTTCCTTCGATCTCCTGGTGGCCTCCCTGCCTGCTGCCTTAGGTGGCTACTGCCCTCATGCTGGCTTCTTGCAGAGCTACCCAACCAGCCCTGCACTTGCCCACAGGGCACACACTCCAGCTGGAAGCAAGGCAGTCTGATGTTCCATTTCACAGTAGAATGCGAGGAAGGATGGCCGAATTCGCCTGTCCAGTGTGGCTTCCTTATTAATTTAATTCAATCAGGCTGCTTCCTCAGTGTCTTTCCTTATTAGTGCCTTCCTTCTGATTCCAGCCCTGGGATGAGCTCCACCTGTCCTGAGAAGCATTTGACTCAACTAATAAGCCTTCTTACTAGTCTCCCTGACTAGTATGAGTCTGCTGTTCACATTGCTGCCTAACAAGGCTCCCGACTGGTTGATGAGTGAAGTTCAAACCCTATTCATACCACATTACTCCTCCCCATGGCTCCCTGGTCCTTCTGTGCTGTTCCAAAGCCTGGAATGTCTTTTTTCCATTATTTCTGTCAAATTTCCACTCATCGTTTAAAGCCAAGCCAAATGACACTTTCTCCACATGGTTTTTCACTCTTTCATCTACTCAGATTGTAACTTTTCATGTCTATTCTGGTTTGCATCTCATTCTTGTGGGCTAACTAGATGGTCACCTAGGCCTAAAAGTCCAAGCCATCTTATGTATATTTTTCTAGCCTTAGTTCCAGAAATATTCTCTGGTGCACTGTAGTGCTCCATGAAACTACTATCAAATAGGTAAGGAGATTTATAGATTGCCATGTGCAATGTCACATGTACATTAATTTAATCCTCAAAGAGCCCTGCAAGGCAGGAGGTATTATTAACACTGAAACTGATGTGCTTTTTTGCTGTTGTTTTTTTGAGGTGTTTTTGTTTGTTTGTTTCTTTTTGTTTTTTTTGAGATGAAGTTTCACTCTTGTTGCCCAGGCTGGAGTGTAATGGCACCATCTCAGCTCACTGCAACCTTCACCTCCCGAGTTCAAGCAATTCTCCTGCCTCAGCCTCCTGAGTAGCTGGGACTACAGCTGCCCGTCACCATGCCTGGCTAATTTTTTTTGTATTTTGAGTAGAGACAGGGATCCACCATGTTGGCCAGGCTGGTCTCGAACTCCTGACCTCAGGTGATCCACCCACCTCGGCTTCCCAAAGTGCTAGGATTACAGGCGTGAGCCACCATGCCCAGGCTTGAAGTTGAAGATTTTATCTGCTCATGAACAACTAGGGACTGCAACTGGAATTCTCATTTATTCTCATTTATTATTATATTATTATATTATTATTATATTATTCTCATATATCTCATTTATAGCCCTGGCCCCAGAGCTCAGGGCCTTTGCACCCTCATGCCCAGTAAGAAGTTAACTGATAAGGCTTAAGGTATCAAATGTCCCATAACTTTTTCTGAGAGAGAATTGTACTCAGACCTGCTCAGAGCACACCCCTGTGCAATAGAACAGCTGTTCAATAGGAATTAGACAGTGAGTCAGGTGACCACTGCCATATCATGGCATTCTATATAGTATGTTTCATGTACGAAGGTTCAACATAAAAACTGGCAGCTTCATGTTTTCCTTGCCAGGAACAAGAATGCAAAATGTCTAAGACACCGATTTGCCCCCAGAGACCAGGTGCTAGGAACTGGTTATACTCCAAGTTCATAAATATATGACAGGGTTCTTTGCTAAGCCTCATTCACAAACACCTGAGAGAATATTAAATGTAATTCAGCTGGAAAGAAGGGCAATTGGCTGACTTCCCAGGGTCTCTTTCAAGACCGAGCATCCAGGACTTTATCACACCAAGGTGTCTCAAATCTCCTGCCAGTTCTTTTCTTACATGCTCAATATTTAAAATGTATATTCAACATCAGTGATGTACTGGGTGTTGCAGAGGATATAACAATCCCATGCCTTCTTGGCAGGGCCAAATCCTCAGGGAAAGGAGAAACACACGTGTGGTTAGAAAGGAAAACCCGTACCAGACAAATACCAGCACCCCTAAGCTGAGGGCGTGCAGGTGAGATGTGTTGTGAAGGAGGGAAGAAAAACAAGGCACATTAATTAATTTTTTAAGGGCAACTGTAGCTTTATAGATGACTAAGACCCTGCAGTGTACCTTTGAGAGTTCCCATGCTTCCATAGGTGGCCACTTTCCTTAGGCAGTGAGTCTCTAAGCCTTGTTCTCCAGGAAGGGATGGGAATGACACAGTAGGTTAAACACTTTTGCCTTCCTGATTGTTTTGTCAATACAATACAGTGGTTTTATGGGAATAGCTGAGTAGTGTGATTATCAGTTTGAGCTGATAGGGATCTTCTTGATAAGTCCTATGGTTCTCACTGGGTGAACCAAGGCTCTGTGTGGGCAACGCACCAAGTGCCTGGACAGACCACAGGGAATAATATCCATGAGGTCTTTCTTTCTCACATCACTTCCTCATTCTTTTTTTTTTTTTTTTTTTTTTTTTAGATAGAGTCTCGCTCTGTCACCAGGCAGTAAAGTTCTCATAGCTTTGGAGCTTATTTAAAAAATGCTTTAAAAGATATATTCTTGGTGTTAATGTCCGCGACTGAAAAAAAACCCCACTTTATAATTTCAAATAGCAAAGCAGGTTTTTACTAAAAATATACATGTGTCTATTGGATACATCACAGCCTTTGGGATGTCTAGAGATTAACTCCCTTTCAGATAAGCCATTACAGCCCCATTTCTCAAAAGAAAAAAGGACTCTCTGAGAGGTTCAGTGGTTTGCTCAAGACTACAAAGTTTGATATGCTAATTAGAGGGGGGATATTCTAGAAATATCTAGGCTCACATTCCAAAAACAGGTTCAAGTAAAATAACAGGAATCTGGAAAAAATAAGTAATAACATGACAATTATCTGGCGGCCGTCTGGACAGTAGCAGTAGACATTCCACAAGGAAAAATTTACACAAGACCAGAAGGGAGAGAAAATTCTGGCTGATGGAATGGGGGATATCTTAAGGAGAGGACGAGAAAAATGCTATAGTAGCAACAACTGTGTACCCAAGGAGATGGATGTTTTATGTGAATGTAACATTGCTACATTGTAAAGACACAATAATATAAAAGTGTACAAGGAAACCTCTGCTCAGTCACCTTTTCAAGAGATTGGACACAGAAGCAAGGGATGGGTCAAAGGGAAAATGGAAGCCAATGTCAAGATCCAGCAAAAGCATCTTTAAAAGAAAAGAAAAGGCCAGATGCAGTGGCTCATGCCTGTAATCTCAGCACTTTGGGAGGCGGAGGCGGGTGGATCACCTGAGGTCAGGAGTTCGAGACCAGCCTGGCCAACATGGCGAAGCCCTGTCTCTACTAAAAAACACAAAAATAAGCCAGGCCTAGTGGTTCATGCCTGTAATCTCAGCTACACGGGAGACTGAGGCAGGAGAATCACTTAAACCTGGGAGGTGGAGGTTGCAGTGAGTCAAGATTATGCCATTGCACTCCAGCCTGGGCAACAAGAGCAAAACTGTCTAAAAAAAAAAAAAAAAAAGGAAAAAGAAAAATAACACACACACACACACACAAAGATAGAAGCTGTGCTTTTGAAATGTGCATATTCATGGCCAGGCACAGTGGCTCACGCCTATAATCCCAGTACTTTGGGAGGCCAAGGATGGTGGATCATGAGACCAGGAGTTTAAGACCAGCCTGACCAACATGGTGAAACCCTGTCTTTACTGAAAATACAAAAATTAGCCGGACGCAGTGGTGGGCACCTATAATCCCAGCTACTCAGGAGGCTGTGGCGAGAGAATCACTCTGCCAGGAGGCAGAGGTTGCAGTGAGCCGAGACCACACCACTGCACTCCAGCCTGGGTGACAAAGCGAGACTCTGTCTTTAAAAAAAAAAGTAAATAAAATAAAAATGAAATGTGCATATTCACAAAGACATGCTCCACGGGGACACCCACTGCAGTCCTGTTGCTAACAGGTAGTAGTTGGGACAACTTACATATCTATAGCAAAAGGTCCAGAAGGATTCAAATCAAATTGTTCAGCGTGGTGGCCCTGAAGGACTAACAGTGGGAGAGAGAAAGAGTAGAAGAGGTGCAGGGAGAATTTGCACTTTTTAGTGGCATTAATCCCTTCTGGATTGTTAGTTTATTTTATGTCTACATGCATTTTTAATTTTGGAAGTTAAAAATATCATATTATTTAAAATTAAAAAGTTTTTTAACAACCTGTTCTGTTTGGAGGAATCATCAAGTCTCAGAGTTGAAATTGGTCTCAGCGGTCTTATAGACTAATCTCAGCTAGAGTCAGCTTCACAGCCTGGCTGTCTGCATGGAACTTAGGGCCGAATGGCCACCCCTGGCTCACAGGCACTCACTGCAGCCTCATGATTCAGATCTGGCTCATGGAATCTGGTGCACCCCAAGGATGTGAAAAATTACATAAGCATTGTGTCTTTCATAATCCACACCTGCACTGCTAAACATCAACCACAACCATGCACCAGGACTACAGCAACCCGTAGATCCTCCTAGTTCCTACCAGGCCCTGAGTAATTGGACAGCCTCAGAAGGGTCGCTCACAGTAGAACACAACTGGGCGCTCATACCTGTGCAGTACTTTGGGAGGCCAAGGCAGGAGGATTGCTTGAGCCCAAGAGTTCAAGGCCAGCCTGAGAAACAGAGAGAGGCCCTGTCTCTACAAAAAAAATTAAAAATTAGCTGGGGATGGTGGTGTGTGCCTATAGTTCAGCTACTCAGGAGACTGAG
Source organism: Piliocolobus tephrosceles (assembly GCF_002776525.5). Lineage (NCBI taxonomy): Eukaryota > Metazoa > Chordata > Mammalia > Primates > Cercopithecidae > Piliocolobus > Piliocolobus tephrosceles. The sequence goes on along the minus strand of NC_045442.1, from coordinate 40,209,624 downwards.
GTGGGAGGATCGCTTGAGGCAGGAGTTCGAGACTGTGATCACACCACTGCACTCCTCCCTCCTGGATGGCAGAAAAAAAGGGGGGGGAGAGAGAGAGAGAAAGAGAGAGAAAGAG
>NC_045442.1:40177489-40209109 GCF_002776525.5 Piliocolobus tephrosceles | reverse complement strand
AAGAAAGAAAGAAAGGGTTTTAACATGAAAGACTGAGGTCAGCTGTAAACCAGTTGGTTGTCAGTATAGCACAATCCCAAGTGCAGCATACCTATAGCCTAATAAGCGCAGCTATAGCCTAATAGGGCCTCACAGTGTCTATGCGAGCATCACCATTAACAATCATTTCCCCTGGTTTTATAGTTTGAGAAGAGCTGCTTACTGCCCTGACTTTGCTTATTTACCCAAGTGGCAAAATGTTTACATATTTCAGTTAACACAGGGACTTTCTTTGATGCTGCCTTGATCTTCTGGTATGGCTTTTTCCTTTTTTCTTTCTTTCTTTCTTTTTTTTTTTTTTTTTGAGATGAAGTCTCATTCTCTCTCCCAGGCTGGAGTGCAGTGGTACAATCTCTGCTCAGTGGAACCTCTGCCTCCCAGGCTCAAGGGATTCTCCTGCCTCAGCCTCCCAAGTAGCTGGGATTACAGGCATGGTAGGGCTTTTTCCATTTTACCATACCCTACCCTACAACACACTATGAAGTGTGTCTGCCTTTGTTCCATGTTCCCTCTGATGGACAGTATTGTGCTATAAGTATCCTCAGTTCAGTCAGAACTCAATGTTACTTAATTTTACGCAGTGCTCAAAATTGGGAACACACCTGTAAAGGGTTTGCCATCACCAGGATTTTAAACCACCGACATAGACTGAAAGAAGGAAGAGGGCTGTGTTCATTAGTATATCCCCTCCAGCACCTAAGGCAATGCATTTCACATCTTGCTGAGAGCAGATAACTCAACACCTGGAACTAGAAAATTATAGAATCAAAAAGATGGAAGACATCTAAAGACCAGTTCCCATTATGCCACAGCTGAGAAATTGGAGACCCAGGTAGTTAAATCAGATATTGAGTTAATGTCAGCTAGAATGCAGCTGTTCCTACTCTTTGAGTTGAGTGTCCTTTCCTCTGTCAGGTTGCTTATTAGTTAAATGAATGAATGACTTTACCAGTTGATTTACATGAACAAAGGAGGCCAGAAAAGAGACTAAAGTTAAATGTGTAATTGGTTGGATAGACTATATTTGCCAACCTCACTGAAGGTTTCCACTTTCAATTGATTGTTTGCATTCATTGACTTAGATATATTTTTCATCATTTAAAATGTTCCATCAGTGTATACAAACTCCAGACAAATAACAAGTCAGATTTCAATATAGTGTTAACTCCAATTCTTCTATAATCTGTAAGACTTAAATAATTACATAATCGGACTGATCCCAATATATTTTAATGTCTTTATATGTCAATGATGAAGGATGTAAAATCTTCATATTATGTCACTATTATGTAACTGCTTCAAGAAAACAAAAAATTAATAAAACCTAACACATGTAAATAAACTCTGACATAACATGAGTCCATGATATTAAGTAGCCAGATTTTCAAACCTCTTTGTCCTTTAAGAGCCCAATTTTAAGCTGGGCGTGGTAGTTTACGCCTGTAATCCCAACACTTTGGGAAGCTAAGGCGGGAAGAAAGTGTGAGCAAGAGAATTATAACCAGCCTGGGCAACATAGCAAGACCCAGTCTTATTCTAAAATTTTTAAAAAAATTTTTTAAATCCAATTTTTGCTCTTCAGATTTTTTTTCAACCAACCAACAATTTGCCAGCTTTCTTTCTTTTCTTTTCTTTTTTTTTTTTTTTTTGAGACGGAGTCTTGCTCTGTTGCCCAGGCTGGAGTGCAGTGGCACAATCTCGGCTCACTGCAACCTCCTCCTCCTGGGTTCAAGCAATCCTCCTGCCTCAGCCTCCCAAGTAGCAGGATTATAGGCCACCATGCCCTGCTAATTTTTGTATTTTTTAGTAGAGATGGGTTTTTGTCATGTTGGCCAGGCTGGTCTCAAACTCCTGCTGTCATATGATCCACCCACCTCAGCCTCCCAAAGTTCTGGGATTACAGTCGTGAGTCACCACACCCAGCCAGCCAGCTTTGAGTTTCATTTCTTTCATTTTCTTGCTCATCCTCAGAGGGAGAGGTTTAAGAAGACAAATAAAGGGGAAAAATGGGAAAAAGAAAGACGAAAGGTATAGATGCCTCAGGAACTGACAGGGAGTAGCAGTCAGGCTCCTGGAAGAAATGAGAAATGTAGCAAGGCATGGTCAGGAAACACATGTCTATCCATGCTCCCACTCTGTCTGCCTTTCCCTCTCTCTCCCATCCCTCTTGCCAAGAACTGAGCTGGCAATCTTACCAATGACAAACAAAATAGATAAAGCCTCCGCACTGAGAGTTAGAAACCCTACTTTAGCCAAAACTAAGTCACTTACATCGAATTGTGCCATGACAGCATTCCTGTCCCCTCCCCTGCAATGGCAATCAAGTGTCATAGGAAAATAGCCTTTTGAAATTACCATGAGCCTTTTTTTAAATTTTATTTTATTATTATTATTATTTTTTGAGACAAGTCTCGCTCTGTCGCTAGGCTGGAGTGCAGTGGCACGATCTCAGTTCACTGCAGCGTCTGCCTCCTGGGTTCAAGTGATCCTCCTGCCTCAGCTTCCCGAGTAGCTGGGACTACAGGTGTACGCCACCATGCACAGCTAATTTTTGTATTTTAGTAGAGACGGGGTTTCACCATGTTGGCCAGGGTGGTCTCGATTTCTTGAACTCATGATCCACCCACCTCGGCCTCCCAAAGTGCTGGGATTACAGGCGTGAGCCACAGTGCCCAGCCAAGCCTTTTATTTTTATTTATTTTTACACCCAGGCTGGAGTGCAGTGGCATGATCACAGTTCACTGTAGCCTCAAACTCCTGGGCTCAAGCAATCCTCCCGTCTTGGCCTCCCAAAGTTGGCTCAGGGTTGGTGAGCCACCGTACTCAGCCAACCATGTGGCTTTTAGAGATGATCTTGTCTAAACCCTTCTTGCCTGTTTTGCAGAAAAGAAAATTGAGATCCCAGAGAAATGAAGTAAGTTGCCCAAGGTCATTCAGCAAGCAAGATAGAACTAGATCCCCAAACTGCAAATAGCAGTCCAGAGTTCTTCCTCACTGAGCAATTTAAAAGCTACAGAATGTACAAAAAGCACCCCAACTGCCTAGATACAAAAACAATTACAAAGACACAAAAGGGCAGGAAAACTCAGTAAAACTATGAACTTCACCCCACCGCCCAGAAGCCCATTGACAATCAAAGCAGTGTCAGGCTGATTCAAGGAGTAATGGTGCCTCCAACAATTTAATTGCTCTTCTTCCTCCTTTACCCGTTTCTCACAGGCAGATAAAATTAAAATGCATCTAAGACTACTGAAACTTACTTTGAACCAATACAGACCTTTGTTGATACCTGAAATTTAGGGATTGGCAAATACATTTTCCACCAAGAGCTTACAGAAATCACACTCTTAGAGCTAAAATATCAGGTCATTCCATGAGTCTTAAGCCCTGGAGAAAATTAAATGCTTTCCCCAGAAATGGGTCCTCTCCCCTGTCCTGCGCAGGTAACAAACGCTGCTGGAGAGACTGGCTTCATCAGCCGTCTAAACGCAGACTTTTCAAGAAGGTGACCCAAGAAACTAACATTCCAAAACACGACTTCAGAAAAAGAAGAAAACTTTTTCTTACCCTTAAAAATAACAGAAACAATAGGATCCGGCTTGCCAAATTTCGTTTTAGGGATATTGCTGGCGGATTCCACAATCACTCGCAGCATGGTTCTTAGCTGGCAGAAAGCAAGTTTCAGCAAACGAAGTGGAGACTGGGGCGCTGGAGCTCCGGGTCGCACCGCCCCGGGAGAGAAGTTCTCTCCCAGTGAAGGGAGGATTTCTCCCAGGAACGGGGCAAGGAAGAGGAAAAGGCAAAAATGGGTGGACCTCTGGCGGATTTTACTGAAGGCAATGTGTAAACTGATACCGAACTCCCCGCGTCTACGCAGTGCCGCAGGCACAGACTTACGAATTCGGGAAATGTGGAAGTGAAAAGGACACACCTTAAACTAAAAATAATTCCGTGCAACAAATGAAACCAACATGAATTTGGAGCTAAGAAATACGGGTAGCTCAGGAAACCGCTAAAACGTTGCTGCCTTTTAGCAATGGTTCGTGAGACTGAATTAATTGATTTGTCCATCACTGCTTTCATTTTCTTCTGAGTTCCATGGAGTTTTCAAACTTTAGTCATTTTTTTCTATTGACTTTTCGCTGTTCCTTCTCACGCTATTGCACACACCCACTCAGTATCCCTATGTTCAGCTTTTTAAAAGCAGCTAAAGTGTGCCGCCTACTGGACGGCAAAGGAATGACAGAGTTTATTTCAAGTAAACGCCGTCCGGGCATGGGAAGGAATATGGTTTTTCAGAATTGATGTACTGTGAGTCGATTCTTTACCATACACACACACACACACACACACACACACACACACACACACATATGACTTAACATAGAATTTCTTCAAAACACCTTCAGAGGTGAGAGCTGGGGGCCTAAGTTTTCCTGGTGCATCAAATGCTGCCAATTGCCTTCAGTGAAAATGGAGAAGACACTCCCCACTGTTCCTGGACCTACAGCTGCCCATGGTGTCTTTCTGTCCCAGAGGGTGCATGAAGACGGTGCAGCCTGGCTGAGATCACAAGAGGCAGCCTGGGGCTAGTCAGCCAGCTCTGAGTGTGAGACTCTGCCTCTCCACTCTGAGCTATGTCACCTTACCAAGTTTCTTTTTTCCTTTTCCTTTTCTTTTTTTGAGACAGAGTCTCGCTCTGTCGCCAGGCTGGAGTGCAGTGGCGTGATCTTGACTCACCGCAACCTCTGCCTCCCGGTTTCAAGCGATTCTCCTGCCTCAGTCTCCCGACTAGCTGGGACTAAAGGGACGCGCCTCCACGCCCAGCTAAATTTTTTTTTTTTTTTTTGGTAGAGACGGGGGTTTCACCATGTTGGCCAGGATGGTCTCGATCTCTTGACCTTGTGATACGCCCGCCTCGGCCTCCCAAAGTGCTGGGATTACAGGCGTGAGCCACCATGCCGGCCAGCAAGTTTATTAACCTCTCTCTTCCTCAGTTTCCTCATCTATGAACTGGGGATAAAGGCTGTTATAAGATAAAGGTCATAGCATAGGGGCTAGCACAAAGTACACAGTAATTTGCACATGTAAGAAGTTCATGCTTATTTGTGATCTCATAGCGTTTCTCTTAATGCAGGTTGACTTTAAATCAGGATCTCGTTATATTTCGGAAGAAAAGGCTAAAACTTGGGATGAAGAAACATTGGGCTTCTTTTTGCTTTAGAACACACAGTCAAGCAGACCCACCTGTAAATAAACGTTTCAAGTACATTGAAAAAGCATGACTTAACCTACAAGAATTCTTCTGTCTCCATGAGTTTCTCAAAGGCTTAAAGCCAAGAACCAATTACCCAGTGCCGTGTTCATTATTATTGTATTTAGTGGACATGTCGGCAGTTTTAGTGGAATATAGAGATTATTACTTTTATTTTATCTGGCTGCTTTCTATTTATCATTTTTACTGTGAAATATATTTATAGAAAAATGCATACTACCTAAATGTGACAGTTTAACAAGTATCCAGGTTAAGACCGAACATTGCCAGCCCTCCAGAAGCCCCTGGAATACCCCATATATCATATCCACCTCCTTCTCCCAGAGGTAACCACTCTCCTGATTTTGTTTGTTTGTTTGTTTGTTTGTTTTGTTTTCTTTTTTGAGACTGAGTTTCACTCTTGTTGCCCAGGCTAAATTGAAGTGGGGTGATCAGCTTACTACAACCTCCACCTCCTGGATTCAAGCAATTCTCCTGCCTCAGCCTCCCAAGTAGCTGGGATTACAGGCATGCACTACCACACCTGGCTAATTTTGTATTTTTAGTAGAGACAGGGTTTCACTGTGTTAGCCAGGCTGGTCTCAAACTCCTGACCTCAGGTGATCCATCCACCTCGGCCTCCCAAAGTGCTGAGATTACAGGTGTGAGCCACCGCACCTGGCCCACTCTCCTAATTTTTATGGTAATGATTTCCTTGCTTTTCTTTGTAGTTTCTACCAAAGAAAAAAAAAGAAAACAAAAAACAATAACAAAAAAAAAACAGTTTAAGTTTGCTTGGTCATGACCTTTGGTGACACAAATTCTTTTGCATGTTATGAACTTTACATACGCACACATATATTCATATGTATAGATACACACATACATGTGTTCATACTTTATGAATTCTTTGCTATATTATGACTTTATAGAAATGGAATCATACAGAATGGATTCTTTCGTGTTTGACTTCTTTTTTCTCAGTATTATATTGTGAAATTCATTCATGTAGCTCTACTTCCTTCACTCTTGTTGCTATATGGCATTTCATTGTATGAGTTCCGACATTTTATTTTATTTATTTATTTATTTTGAGATGGAGTCTCGCTCTGTCACCCGGGCTGGAGTGCAATGGCGCGATCTTGGCTCACTGCAACCTCCACCTCCCGGGACCAAGCAATTCTCCTGCCTCAGCCTCCTGAGTAGCTGAGATTACAGGTGCACACCACCACCCTAGCTAATTTTTGTGTCTTCAGTAGAGGCGGGGGTTTCACCATGTTAACCAGGATGATCTTGAACTCCTTACCTTGTGATCTGCCTGCCTCAGCCTCCCAAAGTGCTGGGATTACAGGCATGAGCCACCGTGCCTGGCCTCCAGATCTGATGAACTCATTCTACTACTGCCAGACATTTGGATAGTTCAGGGAATGGGGCTATTACAAACAGTGCTGTTCTGAACAGTCCAAGACTGTTCTGGTACAAATGTGCATGAGTCTATTTAGAGTCTAATCTATGGGTGGAATTGCTTGCTGGGCCAGAGAGTGTATGCATTTCTTCACCTTTAAAAGGTAATTCCAAATTATATTCCACGGTGGTACTCTTGCCAACAGTGTAGGAGACTTTCTGTTGTTCTAAATTCTTGTCATACTTACCAATGTTAGATTTTTTACATTTGCCCTTCTGGTGAGCACATAATAGCATCTCAGTGGAGTTTTAATTTGCCTTTTACCTATTCATGTGGGAGAAAAAGACAAATGACCTCCAACCTTACATAATACGTAATCAATTACAGGTGGAGTATAAATCTAAGCAAGATAAAGCATGTTTCAGCTCAGACGTGGTGGTTCATGCCTGTAATCTCAACACTGTGGGGAGGCCAAGGCGAGTTTGAGACCAGCCTGGGCAACATAGTGAGACCCTGTCTCTACAAAAAATTGTTAAAATTAATCGAGTGTGGTGGCATGAACGTGTGGTCCCAGCTACTTGAAAGGCTGAGGTGGGACAACCACTTGGGCCTGGGAAGTCCCGGTGGCAGCGAGCCATGATTGTGCCACTGCACTCCAGCCTGGGCAACAGAGTGAGACCCTGTCTCCAAAAAAAAAAAATCTAGCCAGGTGGCGGCAGCTCACACCTGTAGTCCGAACTATTTCGGAAGCTGAGGCAAAGGGATCACTTGAGGCCAGAAATACAAATCCAGCCTAGACAACATGGCAAGACCTCCTCTCTAAAACAAATAAGTAAAGAAAAAATCAAACAGCAAAAAAAGCCATAGAAGAATATCTATATGACCCCAGGATAGGAAATGATTTCTTAATATGAAAAATCGTACAAATCATAAAGGAAATAATGATAAATTCAATGATATTAAAATCATAACCTACAAAGGACTAGTATTCAGAGTACAGAAACATCTCCAGCAAATTAGTAAGACAAACACATAGAACTTAGTGGAAAAATAGGTAAAAGATTTGAATAGGCACTTCATAAATTAGGAAATGTAAATATGAAAAGGTACTCGACCTCATTGGTAATTAGAAAAGTGCAAATTAAAACTCCAATGAGTTATTATTATATACTCACCAGATGGGAAAATATGTAAAAATCTAACATTGCCAAGCTTGACAAGAATGTGGAACAACGGGAAGTCTCATACACCGTCGGTGAGAGTGTAATCAGCAGTAAATTCTCATGGATTTTCTACCATTACAATTATAGAATCTGCAAATAACGCCTGGGGTGTTTCTTCCTTTTCAATCTTTGTGCTTACTTTATTTTCCCTTTTATTTCTATGTTGATTAGACCTTTCATTATAATATTGACTAGGGGTGGTAATAACAGACATCCTTATCTTTCTCTATATTTCAAAGGGAAAGATTTCCATACTTCACCATAAAGTATGATGTTTGCTGTTGGTTTTTCATAATTAGACCTTTTAAGATGAAAGGAGTTCTCTTCATTCCTAGGTTGCTAAAACTTTGAGGTTTTTTTTGTTTGTTTTTGTTTTCTTTTTGAGATGGAGTCTTGTTACGTCCTTCTGGCTGGAATGCAGTGATTTTTCACAGGCACAATCATAGTGCACTACAGCCTTGAACCCCTGGCCTCAAGCAATCCTCTTGCCTCCACCTCCCAAGTAGCTGAGACTACAGGCAAGTGCCCAGCTACTTTTAAATGCCCAGTTTTAAGGCTTTTTATAAGACATAAAGTTGTATTTTATCAGATGGTTTCACTTTATTGAAATGATCATATGAATTCTATGTTTAATGTGGTGAATTACATTTATTTTATTTTATTTTGAGACAGAATCTCGTTCTGTTGCCCAGGCTGGAGTGCAGTGGTGTGATCTCAGCTCCCTGCAACTTCCCCTTCCTCGGTTCAAGCAATTCTCCTACCTCAGCCTCCCAAGTAGCTGAGATTACAGGTGCACACCACCACATCCAGATAATTTTGTATTTTTAGTAGAGACAGGATTTCACCATATTGGCCAGGCTGGTCTCAAACTCCTGACCTCAAGTGATTCACCCATCTCGGCCTCCCAAAGTGCTGGGATTATAGGCAGGAGCCACCACACCCAGCCAATTACATTTATTTTCTAATATTAAAGTAACTTTGCATTCCTGAGATAAACTCAACTTGGTTGTCATATCTTATACTTTCATATTGCTAAATTTAGATTGCAAATATGTTTATACACTATCTATGACTTTTGCATCTATGTTTATGAATAAGACTGACTTGCAACTTGCCTTCCTCATTTTGTCCTGTCAGCTTTGGTGTGGAGGTCATGCTAGCATCATAAAATGGGTTGGGGTGTGCTGTTGCCTCTTTTATAATTCTTTGGGAAAGCTTGTGAACTTGGAATCATTTCTTCTGATATGTTGCTCTTTCACAAAAGTCATACCTGTATTTATTTTAAAGAATCAAGAAATCCTATCAGAGGCTGGTGCAGTGGCTCACGACTGTAATCCCAGAATTTTGGGAGGCTGGGGTGGGAGGGTTGCTTGAGTCCAGGAGTTTGAAACCAACCTGGGCAACATGGCAAAAAATCAAAAATTAGCTGGGCATGGTGGTGTGTGCCTATAATCCCAGCTACTTGAGAGGCTGAGGTGGGAGGATCACATAGGCCTGGGAGGTCGAGGCTACAGTGAGCTATAATTGTGCCACTGCACTCCAGTCTGGGAGACAGAGTGGGACCCTATCTCAAAATAAATAAGTAAACCCTACCAGGCGTGTTATAAAATTAGCAGTTCACCTCTCCTTACCTCTAGCATTTCCTGCCAGCATTTCCATTTCCAGAGGCCCCAGTTTTCAATTCTTTCATCTGATTATTTTGGTATTTATCTCCACATCTCCAAGTAATATGCTTTCTTCTATTTTTCACTTTCCAGCATCAGGCATCATCTGTTTCCTAACAAGGAAAATGAGAACTTACCTGTCTTTTGCCCCTCCTCAAATCCAACCACATATGTGCACACTTTCTGTATCCCATCCCCCCAGGATAGCTGTACCATAAATTTGCATAGATACATCATTGTGATTGTGTAAACACTATTCACAAGCCATGAAGTATATACTGCAACATGCTTCATATATTTTGATCTTTCTTTCTTTTGGAGTTAATACCTTGTTGGTGGTGGTTTTTAGTTTTTGTTTGTTTGTTTGTTTGTTTGTTTTCTGAGACAGGGTCTCTGTCACCCAGGCTGGAGTGTAGTGGTGCGATCTCAGCTCAATGCAGCCTCAACCTTCCCTGGCTTAGGTGATCCTCCTGCTTCAGCCTCCCAAATAGTTGGGACAACAGGCACACACCACCACACCTGGCTACTTTTCGTATTTTTGTAGAGTTGGGGTTTTGTCATGTTGCCCAGGCTGGTCTTGAACTCCCGGGCTCAAGCAATCTGCATACCTCGGCCTCCCCAAATTCTGGGATTACAGGCATAAACCACTGCGCCTAGCCCCTTTTTGTTTTTTGTACTTTAAACTCTTCCCAAATTGTGTAAATTTCCAACATGTTCAAACATATTGAAATTGTATGAATTTCATCTTGAACCCCCACCTGGAGTCTTCTGAATGGCTCTGATGTGGAGGGTTTTGCTCGGGAGCTACGCATAGCTGCTGTCCCTGAGCTGCCCTTCACCTCTCTTTGCATCTCTCTTATTTTGGATTCCGTGTCTTCCTCTTTCTTGGTTTACTTTCTTGTGTTGCTGAAGCATAGACCTTCCTTGCTTGAACAGCTTTATTCTACTCTCATATTTCACTGGCAATTTGGCTGGCACAGGATTCCAAGTTCAAAAGCATTTCCTCCCAATATTTGAAAGCATTATTCCATTGTCTTCCGGTTTCCCATATAGTTCACTCCTGCCATCTCTAGGAAAGTATCACATACCTGCACCTGTGCTGTGTGACTTCAGTGCTTTTCTATACAAAGCATGTTGTCCTGTACCCCATTTGTGGCAGACATGGCCATGGGACTGGCTTTAATGGAATGTGGGAATGTGGCAGTTGCTACAGTACACCACCCAGATATCCCTCCGGAATGAAGGATAAAATACCCCCAGCTGCTGGGAGAGCTGCCAGAAAACCTCCCTCAGCTGGTAGCCCTCTTCAGGGATTGCCTGCACTGAAGAAAATTGCCCTACCCAAGATCATGTTTCCTTCCAGAAGCAGCCTACCTCCCAATGACTGATCAGCGCAGGGATGTAAAGGCCTGGTCCCCTTGCCCAAGTGGTGACAATCTACAGGGCCATTCCAGCCTCTGGGTTCCCCCATGGGGTCAGCAGAAGCCAGTGTTGGACCCAGCTTCCTTCTCCCCACTTCTGTGGTGTTGATCTCATGAATACTTCTTAAGAAATATCTGTATACTGATATCAGTTCAGAAATTTTCCCTGGGGAATGCAACCTGTCACAGTTGGGTGCCAGGAGTGGTTCAAGAAAGCAGATCCTAAGATGGGATTTTGAGCTTGATCCTCCACCACCCAGATGGCAATGAAGACCCCTGATAATCTCATCAATGATTATCCCTGGCACAGTACAATTGTAAAATGTGTCACCAATGGAAGGGAACACATTAGCTGTGTGAAATGTCAAGCAGCTGAAATACGCAGGGAAAATAGTAAGTAAGGATTTGGATTCAAGGGACCATTGCCAAACTCAGTTGACACTCTGGAAAAGTTACAAAAGGCTAAGAGTGATTGATCAGCAATAATTAGCTATGAATGAAAGCCAGGGGGCCTTCTCTCCTGCAGCAGGAGAACTGGGAAAGCTCAGGACCAGCACCAGAACTTAGTCACAAAAGATGACAAGCTCCAAGGAAGATTGAACCCCCAACTGAGACAAGTTGACTCTGATAAGGTCAAGGCTCTTGGGAAGGACTGGGACCCTGATACACAGGATGGGGATATCTGGTTGATGTCCTTGAGAACCTTAAATGCCCAAATTTGTCTGCGACCTCTGAGCCTGGGGGAGCTCAGATTAAAGACAAGCACCCCTCTGCCTTGCTTGGAGATGATGACAAGGCCTCTCCCCTGCAAGACAACTTGTTCTTTTCTCAGGATCTGCCTTCACCTCCCACCCCGGCCATTACCGATAACTACGGTTAAGTCCTAACAACATATTGCTGCCTGGGATGTGCTAGGCCTGCCTGCTGAAGACAGAAAGGGGCTACCCGCTGAACAAACCGCAGGACACAACCAACTGGACTGGCAGACGTTGGAAGAGTTCACATGGGGCTGAATTCTAAGCGTGCTGTGTCGAGGGGCAGTGCAGAACACAAATCTGGATAAAAGAGGGTTGACCAGTATGGGTGTGCTCCCCCAGGATGCTGATTTCATATGCCACAAGGCCCCCAGAGTTGGTATAAACACACTACTAAGGTGGCTCCCAGGAACATGAAAAAAGCAACAGCCCACCTTAAGTTAAGAAGAAATACCTGCACTGCCCTGACAAACAGTAAGGATTGAAATGCTGCGGCATGATCAAGTGGATTGACAATGTAAGGCCAGAAAACCAACTAGATGACGGTGTTCTACAGGGGCCTGGAGGACACATCATTTACCAAGGCAATAAAGAACACAGTGGTGGAGGAGCATCAGTTTCACTAAAGGGCTCAGTCCTCTGTAGGCCAGGACTGAGGTCAGAAATTCTGGTACAGAACTGGGCTGACTATAGCAGGGACTAGAAGACCCAGAACAATAGAGGCCAGGGAGTGGCACGTTATTGTCAGCAGCCAGGTGTGAGCAGTTACCATAATGAACATCCAGGTTGGAGTAGCAGCCAACCTAAGGCTTATAGAATTATGGAGGTGATCAACAGAGAACACAGCATCCCGGGGCAAAATAGATGGGTGGCAAACAAGGTCCCTGCTTGTGAATCAAAATAAATAAGATCAATACAATCAAAATAAATAAGAATGCTGAGGGCCGTTACCCCTATTCAAAGTCACCTTCTCCTGTGCGGTTTCCAGGCCTGGACCAGTCCCAGGACATGAAGCCTACTGACTAAAGGAAAGGTCAGGTCCTCAAGTGGAGGAACCCTCCATCCCCAAGGTAAGTGTGCATGAAAATGATTTCCCTCGCCCATCCCCAAAGGGACCTGTGGCCATTTACTCAGGTAGCTGTTGAGTGGAGAAGGGGAACACCCAAGTGTTTTGAGGACTTTTGGATACAAGACTCAAGTTGATGTTGATACCTGGAGACCCGAAGCGTAACCATAACCCACCTTGTTAAGATAGGAACACATGTAGTCGGGTGCAGTGGCTCACGCCTGTAATCCCAGCGCTTTGGGAGGCCGAGGCAGGCGAATCACCTGAGGTCAGGGGTTCAAGACCAGCCTGGCCAATATGGTGAAACCCTGTCTCTGTTAAAAATGCAAAAATTAGCCGGGTGTGGTGGTAGGCGCCTGTAATCCCAGCTACTATGGAGGCTGGGGCAGGAGCAACGCTTGAACCCAGGAGGTAGAGGTTGCAGTGAGCTGAGACCGTGCCACTGCACTCCAGCCTGGGTGACAGAGTGAGACCCCATCTCTCTCTCTCTATATATGTGTGTGTGTGTGTGCGCGCATATATGTATGTGTGCATATATATGTATGTATATATATAAGCTTAAAAATAATTTAAAACTTTCACAGTGGAAATAATAATTGCTTAGTTAAAAATTGTGAAAATCACTAGGTGTGGTGGCTCACACCTGTAATCCCAGTAACTTGGGAGGCTAAGGCTGGAGGATCACTTAAGTCCAGGAGTTTAAGGCTGAAGTGAGCTATGACTGTGCCACTGTACTCCAGCCTGGGGACAGAGTCAGATCTTGTATTTACAAAAACAAAACAAAAGAAAGTAGTAAAAGTAGTAACTTAGAGTGGAAAGATGATAGCTGAGGGTCATGTCCTGGAGTCACAACTTCTGTCCCTAGGACCCCAGGGAGAACTCTGGAGGAATGGAGTGAGGGTTGACTCAGATTCCAGGAGGGTCTATGAGCCGTGTCTCATTAAGAAGTAGGAGGATCAAGAGAGCTTTAAGATATTAGAAGGGTAGGAGACAGTAACAGGAACTAGGGCAGGTGGTATTTATTATTTATTTATTTAGAGACAGAGTCTCATCTATTGCTCAGGTTGGAGTGCAGTGGCGCAATCTTGGCTCCCTGCAACCTCCGCCTCCTGGGTTCAAGCACGCTTCTCCTATCTCAGCCTCCCAATTAGCTGAGATTACAGGCATGCACCACCACACCAGTTAATTTTTGTATTTTTAGTAGAGACGGGATTTTGCCATGTTGGACAGGCTGGTCTCTAACTCTTGACCTCAGGTGATTTACCCGCCTCAGCCTCCCAAAGCGCTAGGATTACAGGCATGTGCCACTGTGCCCAGCCCGGGTGGGTGTTATTTAGAGAAGGGAGTAGAGGCTGACAGACTACTGGTCGGTAGGCTCCAGTCTGACTTCACAACAGCGTGTGTGTGTGTGTGTGTGTTTGTGTATGGGTGTGTGTGTGTTGAGTGTTAGGTGGGGACTATTCACTGGTAGGATATGAATGTGAATTGCACTTTAGAGACAGCACAGCTTTACACAAAGACAGTGCCTGTGTTCTGATATCCATCACAACTGGCTTCCTCACCACCAGCGCTGCCACTACTCTTTCCACCACTTCCGGCCCAATGGCAGCCTCCCAGGGTCCTGCTCAGCAGGCTGCTCCCGACTGAAGTGCTTCATTTGCAATAACTCCTTTGGTCCTACAAACAATCCTATGAGGTAGGTAATAATCTCCACTATAAGTTAGGAAACTGAGGCACACAAAGATGAAGTAGCCTGCTAAAGGTTACGGCTAATATATAGCAGAGCTGAGATTCAAACCTAAGCAGATGGTTGGGAACTTTCCCGTGGCATCTACACACTCTGGAAACCACGAGGCCCAATTTTGTGGTTGCTAAGATGCATATACTGGGTTGAATAACGTTCCTCAAAATTCATGCACAGCTGGAACCTATGAATGTGACCTCATGGGAAATACGGTCTTAGCGAATGCAATCAAGTTAAGATGAGGCCATACTGGAGTAGGGTAGGCCCTAAATCCAGTATGACTAGTGTCCCTATAAGAAGAAGGTCATTTGGATGTAAAGCCAAAGACACACAGGGAAAATGCTATGTGGCAACAGAGGCAAAGATTGGAGTGATGTATGCAGGTCAGTGAATGGTAAGGATTGCCAGCAACCACCAAAAGCTAGGGAGACGCAAGGAAGGATGCTCTGCTACCGCCTTCAGAGAGATAGTGCCTTAACACATCGATTTCAGACTTCCAGGCCACAGAACTGTAAGAGAATAAACTGCTGTTGTTTTAAGCCATCCAGTTTGTGGTGAGTAATTTGTCATGGCAGCCAGAGGAAACTAACACAGTGTGGCATCGCCTTCCCTGGACACCATCTGCTCTCAAGGTCTTTGTCCTCTGAGCTCACCAGCTTCCTAGGGCCAAGAAGGTAAGAGTGACTGTCTCTGGTGAGCCTTGGAATTTTCCTTGCATCTTATGAGACTGGGGAGTTGCCAATCACACAGTTCTTCTATCCTGGTGTCCTCTTTATGGACTGTCCCTACGTTTTTCAAGTCTAGACACACACTCATTTGTGTTATAAATGGAGATAGAAAGGGGGAATGAAGGGATAAAAGATTTCTGTTTAGCTTTGTTCAAATCCAAAAAGCTAACAGGGCCTCTTTTTCTCATACGATCAACTTCTGAAACTCTACAAGATTCCAGCTAACACCATAAGGAAAACACTTAGGAAAAAATATTTTCTCTTGGGAAATATCATGGAAGAGTAAATTTACACAGAGTGACCATCAACCATTAATTCATCAATAATATGTTCATTTGCTCAATAAATATTCGAGCCAGATGCGGAGTTAGGTGCCGGGGCCTCAGCAGAGAATAAGCCAGGCAGAGTTCTGACCTGAGGGAGCTCCCCAGCTAGTGGGGCTCGCATGCCAGTGCTGTCACACGTCTAATCGTTGGATGTTGTCAACCACTCTGTGAGATAGGACTCCTGTGGTCATCTTTATAGCTGACAAAATGGAGGCACAGAAGTGACAAAAAACTTGAGCCAGCATTCAAACCTAGTGTATTCTGAGTCAAACTCCCTTCCCAGCTTCACCTCAGCTGAGATCTCTTATTTCTGTTTCGTTGTTTCTCACCTCTCTCAAGTAAACTCAAGCATTAATCTAGGTGAGTGGCCTTACACTTGCCCTGGAACAGTGAGACAAAAGAGATGGAGAAAGAGAAATGTGAGAGGAAGAGAAGGGAGACTCAGCAAAAAATCTAGATGTGAAGAACAAAGTGCTGGTGTAGCAAAGAGGATTTAGTGGAAGAGAAATGAAGACAGATTCATAACATCTTATTCCAATTCCAGTTTTATAGAATCTTAGGTATTACCTAACAGCATTTTTTAAATTGGCATGCACAGAAGGGTCCATTGTTTCAGTTGATAACCAAAGTGCTTTTTAGAGCTAAAATACTATTTTTGGTGGCTTAATTGTAGGGTTCCTCACAGTGGAAGACACTATCTTTAAATAAGTTAATATATAGAATATTTGAATTTCATTCCTTTAAGAAAGTGCTTGGCAGCAACTGAGTCCACATGGCGGGCAGGAGGAGATAAATTATTTTACAACATTTGGCACCATCATATTGTCATCATTCAAGGCAACTGGGGAGCTAAATATAAGATAGGAATTAATCTCACTTCTCTAAGAAGATATTAATATATTTTCTAAAATCAACCTAGAAAAAATAGAACAGGCAAAAGTGGAATAATTTTTTTTTTTTTTTTTTGAGACAGAGTCTTGCTCGGTCACCCAGGCTGGAGTGCAGTGGCCGGATCTCAGCTCACTGCAAGCTCCGCCTCCCGGGTTTAGACCATTCTCCTGCCTCAGCCTCCCCAGTAGCTGGGACTACAGGTGCCCGCCACCTCGCCTGGCTAGTTTTTTTTGTCTTTTTTAGTAGAGACGGGGTTTCACCATGTTAGCCAGGATGGTCTCGATCTCCTGACCTCATGATCCACCCGTCTCGGCCTCCCAAAGTGCTAGGATTACAGGCTTGAGCCACCACACCCGGCCAAAAGTGGAATAATTATTATTATTATTTTTTTTGCCTTAAAAACCTTTTTCTTTATTATTATTATTATTCTTTAAGTTCTAGGGTACATGTGCATAACGTGCAGGTTTGTTACATATGTATACTTGTGCCATGTTGGTGTGCTGCACCCATCAACTCGTCAGCACCCATCAAGTCGTCATTTACATCAGGTATAACTCCCAATGCAATCCCTCCCTCCTCCCTCCCAAAAGTGGAATAATTTTAAGTCTTGTGCTCACTTTTACAGAAACAATAATTATTCATCAAAATGTTTGATAGACAAATGGCTCCCAGCTGTTCTTCTAGAAGAGCCCTCATTCATTCATGCACACATGGACTTTTTCAGCTAACACTTATTGAACGCTACTTGGTGCCAGGCACAATGCTAACTACGAAAATGAATACGACACATTTCTGCTCTGCAAGAAGCTCACAGATAATTGTAGCATCATGTGGTGAGGGCAATAATAGAAAGAGATAAACAGAAGGGATAGGTAGGTATCTGTAGGGCAGGGGAGGGCAAGCATGGTAGGCTCCCTGGAGGAGGTGACAGCTGGAAATGACTGAATCTTAATGGTTGGATTGGTATGTGTGTATGTGTGTGTGCCTGACTGTATGATCTGAAATAGAGTTAAATACACATGGTGAGCATTTGGAACTTCAAGACATTCCTCATTGGTGGAACATCTTGTATGACATGAAACAGTCAAGCACTGAACCTAGGCAGGCAGGCAGAGTTACCAGCTCAAAGAGCCTTATTTGCTCAGTAACATCTATTAAGTACTCACTACATGCCAAACACCATCCAAAGCATTTTATCTCATTGAATCTTTCCACCACCCCACCCTGTGAAGTCAGTGCTATGGTAGGATCCCCATTTTACAGACGAAAAAGCTGAGGCCTGGCTTGGCTAAGCACCTTGCCTAGGTTCTCACGGTAAGTAAAGCCAGGATCTGAATGCAGGCAGTCTTTTTCCAGAGCCCGTGCTCTTCATTCTTACACATACCTCATGGTGATGGGGACCTACTGGAGATGTATTTTTCAGTAGGGAAGTGGAGCGATTGGATTGTCTATTAATACCCTGGTTACAAATGAAATATTTTAATAACCATACAGACTTAAATTTTAATAGCAGCTAAAATAGGCCAGGTTCAGTGGCTCATGCCTATAATCCCAGCACTTTGGGAGGCCAAGGTGGGAAGATTGCTTGAGGCCAGGAGGATTGCTTGAAGAAGTTTGAGACCAGCCTGGCCAGTATAAGTGAGATCCCATCTCTACAAAACAAAATAAAATAAAATAAAATAAACCTAAAGCGGGCAGAGCAGTCAGGGGCCTGCCCTCTCAAAATAGGATGCACCCCAAATCAAGAACCAAGTCAGGAAGTATCACTGACTGCCTAAGAAGAATTCTCTCATATGATATTAGCCGCCTGCCCCTGAAATGATTTTCAGATATGTTGCTTGCTGATAGAGCTGCAGTGATCACAGCTAAATGCTGAAGGGGGGTGGGGGGTCTCCTTATTTGCCGATTTAAAATGCAGCCCTTCCTGGCTGAAGATAAACTTTAGGAAAGAGCAGGGGGTCTACCCTGAAAAGGTGCTGAGCTCTAAAAGCATGCTTTTGGTGCATTCTTTTAGGTAAGGTGCATCCTTTTAGGTAATTATGGAATATTGATAACAGAAAGGAAAGAGAGTAAAGCATTTGTCTGTTTCTCTATAATAGTTTAGATCAGATGAGACTTTGATCAATTCATCCTTGATCTAATTCACTCAGTCACTGTGGTTCTTCTAGGTGCTTGGGGATATGGTGGTTGGCAAAATCAGATGTGGCCCCTACCTCCAAGAAGTTTGCAGCCTAGTGAGGGGAAAAGATACCAATCAAAGAATCACTCACAAATAAATGTGCAATTATAATTGTGGTGAATGGTTGGAGAAGTACAAGCTAAAGCGAGGACAGTCCTGCAGCAGTGAGAACTAAGATCTACCAGGTAAGTAGGAAAGGAGATAACTGGAGTATTCTAGACAGGGTCTGTGAAAAAGCCCCGAGGCGGTAAGGAGATTGCCTGGTCAAGGAATGAAAGGTGTCAGGCGTGACTGGTTTAGGACTCTGGTCTCCACTAGGCCCCAGAGGACAGATGCAGGATCTTTTTTTTCCTTATTTTAAGAACAATGGCAAATCAATCAAACGTTTTGTGTTTGCATTGGGAAATATGTGACAAGACTGCATTTGCATTATTTAAAACAAAAAATTCCTGCTAAGGAGAAATCAGATTGAAAGGAGGCAAGAGTTTATTCATTTCTTCTTATTCTGCATTTAAAGAACAGTTACTGTGTGCATACCAGTGCTATGCAATAGAAATATAATATGAGCCACATTTATCATTTTGAATTTTCTAGTCACATCAAAAAAAGTATAACACATTAGGTGAGATCAATTTTAATATGTTTTATTTTACCCAATATATCAAAAATATTATTTTAATATGTAATAATATAAACAAGTATTAGTGCAATATTTTACATTCTTTTTTCATACTAAGTTTTTGAAATCTGCTGTGTATATTCACACACCTCAATTTGGACATAAAATCTTCCTCAGAAATATCTGATCTATATGTAGATTTCATAAAATCTGCAATTGAAAAAACAGGTTTTTGTACCCAGGTTGTTCCAAACATACTTAAAAGTTTTCCAATAAAATAATAATAATAATAAAAGAAAAATGAGAAAAACAAAAGTTTTTCAATAAATTAAATATTAGTTTTTAAATTAAGATTAAATTAAATTAAAATTTCAGTTTCTCAGTAACAGTGGCCACATTTCAAGCACTCAGTCGCCAGCTATGGCTAGTGCTACCATATTGGATCGATCAGGAGGGGCCTTTCCATCACTGCAGAAAGTTCTATTGGACAGTGCAGGACTACGTGCTGGTGAGGCCTTGTGTGTTCATCAGCCTTGCCTTGGAAGATGTAACCTTCAAAGGTGATAGGTGCTCTAACCTACAACAGCCTCCCTATTTCCATTTAATAACTTTAAACCCATTCAGCAGCCTTTTGATCCTGTTTTGGTTTCCCAAGAACAGGTTCCTACTGGGAAGAAAATGAGCTCACCTGCTGAGATAAATATCTAGTCTTGGCTGTTACATTTCTCTTTATATGAATAAAGATGAGTTTCCTAATCTTCATGCTAGACTATCCCTGAGTGAACTATCAACATCAAAGTACTTGTGAGACCTTGTGGAAACTACCAGCTCCTCACAACCTCATGACTGGCAGCCCCTATCTGTAAAGAGCAAACATTCCATTTCAGGGCTAGCAGTGGCAATTAGGGAATTTAACAAGACCCCCAGGCCAATGAGCCTCTGTTCTGCTCCTCTTCCTCAAGGTCCCCACTCACAGGGCGACCTTTAGCCAGAAAAGAAGGTCCTGGAGGGCAGGTGTGGAATTGGAGTGTCTGGCACAGCAGGCCTGGGTGCTGGCTACCAAGGTGCCAGTCTGCCAGGTGCCACCTGTCTCCAGGGTCCTTCCTCCTTTTCCTCCATTTTCTGCTCCCCATTTGGCTCAAAGGTGAACAGGGACATGTTTTTCTCTATATCTCTTTAAGCATCTTTGTAAATTTTCTTTATATCTCTTTAAGAATCTTTGTAAATTTCTGCGGAAATTTATTTTGCCCCTCAACTCTGGGCAATGAATAATGTTCACACGATGATTTATATTTTGCCCTGATTTTTCCCACCTTAATCCCACCTGATACTTTAGTTCACCTTCCCATCAGAAATGGGAGCTCCCTGGAAGAAAGTACCGAATGTCGTTTTACATTCTGTTTTCCTTTTGTTTTTCTGATTCTTTAAAATTCCCTACATGGTTTTCTCATCCATTCTATTCAGTAACATTTGAGAGTGTTGCTTTTTGTTTAACAATGGCTAACATCAATTGAGCATTTACTAAATGTTAAGCACTTTACATGAATTTCCTTCATTTACAAAAAATTTTTTTAAGGTTTTAAAATTAGAGACAGGGATTGGGTGGCGTGAGGGTGGATCTCTCTGTGTTGCCCAGGCTGGTCTCCAACTCCTGACCTCAAGCAATCCTCCCTCCCTGTCCTCAAATAGTGGTGGGATTACAGGAATTTGCCATTCCACCTGGCCGGATTCCCTCACTTAATCCTTATAACCGAGCTATGAGGTAAATATTATTATTTGCATCATTTTACACATCGGGAAACCGAGGCTCAAAGAGGTTAAATAAACTTATCCAAGGAGACGCATCTAGTCAAGGCAGCAACGAATTAAATCTAGAAAGTCCTAATCTAGATTTTTTAACCTTTGTGTAACATTGTGTTCCTAGGATGTTTTGCTACTGTGTATCTACTGTTTTAAATCTCCAGCGAGTTTATGCTTGGTCTCGGAGAGACAGGGAGGCCCTGCCAAACACTTTCTGTGCTTCTCTCAGCGGTAACGTTCTCAAAGTGGCGAATCAAGAGCTGGAATCGATCCATAGATAGATATCAGGCTGGAGGGTAGCAGTCTGGCCTGAAAGCCCGTCCCGCTAGCGTTCATAATCTCAGCATTCAGCCTGGGCGTGCCTCTCAGCTCTCCCGTTAACCCCCCCCCCCCCCCCGTGCTGCTGATTTTTGGCAGTAATCCCAGCACTTTGGGAGGCCGAGGTGGAAGAATCACTAGAAGGTAGGAGTTCGTGACCAGAGTGGGAAACAAAGTGAGACACCCACCCCCCCATCCCTCTGTCTCTATAAAATTTTTAAATAAAAAATTAGCCGGGAGTGGTGGCGTGCGCCTGTAGTCTCAGCTACTCGCAGGCTGGGTCAGGAGGATCGCTTGAACCCGGGAGACTGAGGTTGCAGGGAGCTATGACTGCACCACTCCACTCCAGCGTGGGCGACAGAGTGATACCCGAGGGGATGACAAGGGGGCTGTGCTCCTTTGTGAAATCCCGGTGTTCCAGGGCAGGAGGGGCCGCACTTCACGCAGGGATAAACTACGCTCAAGAGCGCAGAACTAGTTCATCCCTGTCACTGGTTTTATCCCATCAAAAATAGCAATTTGCTTCCTCCTAAAAGCGTATAAACACAAAACCAGCCCCTGACTGCGTGACACCATGCTTGTTTAGGTCTGAGCCCGCAGAGAATCCCCGAGCCCCAGAATTAGCCCGCAGACCTGGGAAAGGGTGTTCCAGACCTCGGTCCAGCCCCGCGGCCCCCGCCCCTCCTCGGCCCGCCCCCAGGTTTAATCTCCGCCCCTTAAGGGCGGCAGCCAATCGGAGCGCAGCGTTCCCGCCGCGCGCGTCCTGCTCCTCCTTCCTGCGGGCCGCGCCCAGCCGGCAGTGACGTGCCCCGCCCTGCAGCCGCGGGATTCAAACTCCCGGAAGCGACATCCGCGCCTGATGGTGTGATTCGCCAGACTCGAGCGCCGGGCTTCGCTTCAGCTGCTGGCTGGCCCAAGGGAGGCGACCGCGGAGGGTGGCGAGGGGCGGCCAGGACCCGCAGCCCCGGGGCCGGGCCGGTCCAGACCGCCAGGGAGGGCAGGTCAGTGGGCAGATCGCGTCCACGGGATTCAATCTCTGCCCGCCCTGATAACAGTCCTTTTCCCTGGCGCTCACTTTGTGCCTAGCAGCCGGCTGGGCGCCTCAAGACCGTTCTCTCTTGATCGCTCCTTTGGACTTGGCGGTGGGTATCATCTCCTTACAGATAGGCGCAGAGAGGCCAAGTGACTTGCCCAAGGTCTTTCGTTAGGACGACTTTTTCCGATTGGCAAGCACTTTACTTGTGTCTTCCTCAAACATCTTTATTTTAGAATTGAGAAACCTAGTGCCTTTTTTTTTTTTTTTTTGCAGTTTCTCTTTTCCTGTCTGTCTCCTCAAGTGAGATTTTATGGGGGAATTTTTAAAGATTGGCGTCGCCTTGTAGAATATGCGGCTTGTTTAATTGATGCCTCGTACCGTTTACTGGATGGAAGCGCTTGTTTTGTCACCTCCTGTCCAGCATGACTTAGGTCACTTCAGCCAATCAGCCAATCATTTATGAGCTCTTGCTGTTAGGCTCTGTGGGTGACCAAAAAAAAAAAAAAAAAAAAAAAAAATCGAAGTGCAGTCCTTGAAACAACAGTTGAATAATTGAAAAAAATAAAAGGTTAGTGGGGAGTGTAATTGGGAACCAGGTTGATTGTGTGGGGGTGGGGGGGTGGCACAGCTATATCATTTATTAGAGTTCACAGAGGGAAGGCATGCTGAGGAAGGTTTGAACTGTGGGAACCCTGTGGATGACTGGAATAGGAAATACAGGGAAAAATACAGGATGCGGTGGTTCACCCCTGTGATCCCAGCACTTTGGGAGGCCGAGGCGGGCAGATCACTTGAGGTCAGGAGTTCGAGACTAGCCTGACCAATATGGTGAAACCTCATCTCTACTAATAGATACAAAAATTAGCCGGGCGTAGTGGCGCGCACCTGTAGTCCCAGCTACTCAGGAGGCTGAGACAGGAGAATCGCTTGAACCCGGGAGGTGGAGGTTGCAGTGATCCGAGATCGTGCCACTGCACTCCAGCCTGGGCGACAGAGCGAGACTCTGCCGCCCCTAACCCCCCACCCCCGCCAAAAAAAAAAGAAAATACAGGGAAAGGAGGTTGGTGGGACTAGGTGGTGGGGTAGATCCAAACCGTCTGGGCCAGAGGCTAGAAACGGTAGTCATTCATTCACTGCCAGAGTTTCTGTCCAAAGATTAGGAAGCAGATGTTTTGGGGTTATTTCACATTCTGCAGATCTATATTTCCATCATTCTGTGTCTCAATGACTTGGTAGCAAAGTAGTTTTCTGTCCTACGACCCATGATATCAAGTCAACAGTATGTTATCAACAGAAACACATAGGAAAGAACTTCCTGTGGCAGTAGGTGACAGAGACGCGGTAAGTTTGCATTTCTTCAACTGATGGATGAGCTACCTTAATCTTTCACTTTATAATGGCAAAAATCCAGGACTAACCTTTTGATAGATAATTTCTTCTCAGTCTCCACAGTGCTAATATGTTTAGACGTTCTGATTTCACACAGGACAATCTTAAAAGTCACTTCGCTACCATTCTAAGGAGGTCTCTCCTATTTTTACTGATACCATTTATCTCTGTACTTCTCCTGTGTAATATTTATTACAGTTTGAGAATTCATGAACCCTTGTTTGTTTCCTTGTTACTGCCTGCCTGTACTACACTGAAAGCCCCATGACATCAGGGAATATGTCTTTTTTTTTTTTTTAAACCAGTTTATATCCAGCATGTATTAGGATACCTGGTAAATAGTAGGCTCTATAGTAATTTTTGAATGCACTAATGGGCTCATACTCCTTTATATCCTTTAATCACACTGCCATTATTTTATCTTGGGATGCATGAAGTGGAAAAATGTCCTTTAACCTCCCTAATTAGAGTTACTTTTGTATACTATTTATGTGCATTGTATGCCTCACTAGATTTTTGCCTGCTAAAGTTTATATGATATACTTGTTTCTAAACTGTCATCTAGTACTGTTAGCAGATACTGAGTTTCTCCTTACTTAATTTGGCCCCTTATTCTTAATTCCTTTCATGCCTAACTCCCCTGAATGTTATGCCTCTTTTCCTGTAAATGTCTTATTTTAGGTTCTCTTCACTTTTCCCCACTGTGCTCTCTCAAATGACTATTAAGATAGATCTAAACTAGGCTATCTTCTAAAACAGAGGACCTATGTTGAGTAATGACATTTCAGTGCCTATATACTCAGAATTACATTATTTGCCAACAGCTTTTTATTTTGGGCCAAGATATGTCCTTGATAGTGACCTACTTCTTTCAGGCTTTATTTAATGGTTGGGGACCCCTTCACTGTTTTTTAAACAAAACTTTTTAACTGAAGAATTACACATATAGAACACCACACAAAACATAAATGTACAAATTGACATTTTTGTTTGTTTGTTTTTGAGACGGAGTCTTACTCTGTTGCCCAGGCTGGAATGCAATGGTGCCATCTTGGCTCGCTGCAACATCCACCTCCCGGGCTCAAGCAATTTTCCTGCCTCAGCCTCCCGTGTAGTTGGGATTAAAGGCACCCATGACCATGCCCTGCTAATTTTTTTAATTTTAGTAGAGATGGGGTTTCAAACATGTTGGCCAGACTGGGCTTGAACTCCCGACCTCTTGATCCACCCACCTTGGCCTCCCAAAGTGCTGGGACTACAGGCGTGAGCCACTACACCCGGCCCAAGTTGACATATTTTAGAAGGTGAATACTCCCGTTTAAGTCCAACTGAGATTAAAAAAAAAAAAAAAAGTTACAATACCCCAGAAGCCTCCATCCATCTTTCTCCATATCCTGCTGGTTTGGATATATCATTTCTATTTACAGCAGATAGGTTATTAGACCTGTTGCAAACTTGAGATTTAAATTTTAAACTCAGAATTATACAGTTGATTTTTATTTTTACAGACCATTTCAGAGATGTCTTCCAGAAGTACCAAAGATTTAATTAAAAGTAAGTGGGGATCGAAGCCTAGTAACTCCAAATCCGAAACTACATTAGAAAAATTAAAGGGAGAAATAGCGCATTTAAAGACATCGGTGGATGAAATCACAAGTGGGAAAGGAAAGCTGACTGATAAAGAGAGACACAGACTTCTGGAGGTAAATGGTCTTCTGATCCTTTAAATTGTAAGCTCTCCAAGAAAGCGATGCATGAAGATTTCCTGATGCTACCTTCTTACTCTTACCGTGTTCCCTGTCTTGTCCAGTTGATTAGTTTTGGAAAGCTGACCTTGGGTTTAGAATCTTAAATTCCTACTTTGACTTTGCCAAGTCTTAGATGTACTTTAGTCATTACTAACCTCTTACCTTTTAAATGTAATTGAGTATGTGTTTTTAGGTTACCAGGTACTAAGTTTGTTTTGGAAATAAAGACATTGTGATTAATAGTTTTGCACCTTTCACATGGTCTGTTTCACCTTTAGTATGGTCTGTTTTTCAGTTATTTAAAACAAAGTAATAACCTAATCCATCATTTTTCCTATAGCTTCTTGATAATGAATATTCTTGATAACTTTTGTTATGCTGTATTTAAGATTGTGGAACATTCTGGCTATTTTTGCCATTTTTAAATTGATAGCGTAACTTAGAAGCATTCGATTTTCCATACTTTTTTTTTTTTGATACTGGATCTCAACTCTTGCCCAGGCTGGAGTACAGTGGCTTGATCATAGCTCACTGCAGCCTCAAACTCTGGGCCTTAGGCAATCCTCCTGCCTGGGCCTCCCAAAGTGCTGGAATTACAGGTGTGAACCTCTGTGTCTGGCCATTCCATGCTTTTTTGGAGTACTGTATTACTCGTTGATGTACTTTAAGGATACTGTGCTGGGCTTATGTCTCTTTTTTACTGTGGGAGAAGAGAAAATATTTACCCAACAGTTATATAATCTGGTTTTCCTGTTAATTTACTAAATGTAAAAAATCAAATCTGTCCATTTCAGAGTATTAAATAGTGTTCAAATTTCCTTGTTGAAAACATATTTTATCACGCATATTGGCTGCTTTCCAAGTAATTCTGGTTTTCAGGCTTTTGAAGGAAAAATTATTAGATGTGTTGGTATTTATACTCTGTTCAACTATATTTCAGATTCACTAATTTATAATTTGTTATGGCATAGACAGTAAGGAAGTTAGGAACTTAGAACTAGAGGGACTTAAAATGTAATCATAAATATAATAACAAATTTGGATTTAATTATTTTGCAAAAGTGCTTTTATTGTTTGTATTTAGAAAATAAATGGTTAAGGCTGGGCATGGTGGCTCACGCCTGTAATCCCAGCACTTTGTGAGGCTGAGGCAGGCGAATCACCTGAGGTCAGGAGTTCAAGACCAGCCTGGCCAGTATGGCAAAACCCTGTCTCTACTAAAAATACAAAAATTAGCCAGGTGGGGTGGTATGCCCCCGTAATCCCAACTACTCGGGAGGCTGAGGCAGGAGAATCCCTTGAACCCAAGAAGCAGAGGTTGCAGTGAGCCGAGATCGCACCACTGCACTCCAGCCTGGGTGACCGAGCGAGACTCCGTCTCAAAAAATAAATACATAAAATAAAATAAAACAAAATAAATGGTTAAACACTATACCATTTGATTTCTTTAAATTCTCTAAACAGGCACATAATAAAACTGGTTTATTTTTTGTAACAACATACATTGAGGTAAATGCTTTTTCAAGCATTGAGAAAACAGTCATCACCAATCCACAGATATGAAGGTTATTTTGCAATCTGGTGAAGGAATCTTATTGCTTCCCTGAGAGACAACTTTCCATTTCATTCCACTTTTTGAGAAGCACTGGGTACTTTGTTCCTTTATAATCAATTGAAATTAAACTTCCTATGACTTCTACCCATTTGTTCTAATTGTGCCTATTAAGGTTACACAGAACAAGTCTTATTTTTCCTATGCAAACTGGCAACTTATTAGATATGTAAGGAAATTTTGCTTCTTCTTAACTTTTCTGCAGACCAAGCTCATATTCTTCAGCTTTTCTGGCTTACCATCTTGAACAATTTTTAGTTTATTCATATCCCTCCTGAATTATGCACTTAGAATTGAACACATTATCCTAAATATGTTCTGGCAAACACAGATTGAAATAGTAGTGTTACATCTACTTAGCTGGATACTGTACTCCATTAAAGCCTAGAATTGTATGACTCTATATCTGTCTCATACTACTGATTTAAGCTTGTGGCCAACTAAAATCCCCTCATTTTCAAATGAATAAGCATCCCCCTAAACTTAAATTTTCCCCATTTTGTATTTGAACAACTGCTGCTTTTTCCTTCCTAAATGCAGGTTTTAACTTCATGCTGTTTTGACCCTGTTAGCCTATAATTTTAGTATTTATTTCTATTATCTTTTTATTTGACTTTTTCCTTTATGCCAGCAGCAGTTTACATATCTTGTGAATTTTTGAAGATGTTAAGCATTCCTTTAGAGATCACCTTCTAGATTCAATATGGAATCATTTATCAAAAGTAAGCAGGTTAATGAATGCATCCCTCTCCTGCTGAAATATTCTGTAACTTTTAAGTTCCACTGATTCAAGTTCGTTAATGAGCATGTATATCTTGTGTGACCCACTTTTAGCTTTTAGTTTTTACAAGATCCAGTATTATGGAAGAGTGATTACCAAATACTCATGGGAGAGCTAGCCCTTCTTTAGCTTTCTCTCACCACCCTTGATAGAGGTGGTTTCTCCTTTCTTCATGTCTGTGCCCATTTTTTAATCTATCTTAACTACAGCACTTACAATATTGCATTAATACATTGACTTACTTCTCTGTGAGCTATCTGAACATAAAACTTTGGCTTCCTCTCTTTTTTGGCCCTGGTATTTAGCATAATGCTGACTTGATATATAATAAATGCTTCATAAATGCTTGTTGTAGTATATATTGTTTAGCTAGCTGTTTGACTGGGCTTTGTTCTAAGATTCTTCTTAGTTTATATCTAGAAAATTCGAGTCTTTGAGGCTGAGAAGGAGAAGAATGCTTATCAACTCACAGAGAAGGACAAAGAAATACAGCGACTCAGAGACCAACTGAAGGCCAGATACAGTACTACCGCATTGCTTGAACAGCTGGAAGAGACAACGAAAGAAGGTGAAAGGAGGGAGCAGGTATTGAAAGCCTTATCTGAAGAGAAAGATGTATTGAAACAACAGTTGTCTGCTGCAACCTCACGAATTGCTGAACTTGAAAGCAAAACCAGTGCACTTCATTTATCACAGGTGCTAATCATTTCTTTAAACCCAGATTTTTTTTTTTCTTTCTGATACAGTTTGTAATTCTTAGGAAGAATGAGTTTGTTAATACATGCTTCCCAAATGATGAGACAAATGATTAGTATAGTATACTAACAGGTCACTTGACTTTTTTTTAATAGCCCAGTCCCTTCTCTATAAGCAAAAATAGTTAACATGGTACCCTCCACTCCTTGTACCATTGATTTGCCTGGAGGAATATTCAGAAGACAAAATCTACTGTGTATTTACAATTACCAAGGTTTTTTTTGAGTTCTTATTTCTGTAGTTTGTATCATGAAAACAGTAGGCTTCATTTTTTTGGTTATTTTTCATATTTGAAACATACAATTATAATATCAAATATACTTTTCCTAACTGCTCTTGCATTTTCTCCCCCTTTTGTTTGAGAGGCACTAGTGTCATAGAAGGAACAAGGATATAGAAGTAGACGTGTGAGTTCAGATTTTGGTTTTGTACTTGCCAGCTCTGTGACTCTGAACAAATTTGTTAACCTTTATAGCCTTAGAGACAATACTAGATTTCTCCAGACCCCTGTCCTAAATCTTAGTTTCTTTTTTTTAACCTGAGTTTCCACATCAGTAAAATCAGGATAGGAATACTGATAATTAAATGTGATAATGTATGTAAATTGCCTCACATAGTGCCTAATATACAGTAGGTGCTCAGTAAATGGTTACTTATTGATCAGACCTTTGATACTTTCGGAGATTTGGACATTCGATAATACTAACATTAATATCATCTATAGGCTGGGCATGGTGGCTCACGCCTATAATCCCAGCACTTTGGGAGGCCAAGGCGGGCGGATCACCTGAGGTCAGGAGTTTGAGACCAGCCTGGCCAACACAGTGAAACCCCATCTCTACTAAAAATAAAAAAATTAGCTGGGAGTGATGGCACGTGCCTGTAATCCCAGCTACTCAGGAGGCTGAGGCACTAGAATCGCTTGAACCTGAGAGATGGAGGTTGCAGTGAGCCAAGATAGTGCCACTGCACTCCGGCCTGGGTGACAGAGTGAGCCTCTGTCTCAAAAAAAAAAAAAAAAAAAAAAAAATCATCTATAGAAAAAACCTATAGCTTTCAAATATATCTCAGTGCTGTTAAGGATCTTTCTCTGTACTTTATTTCCCATGTAGGGGAGATAGTGGTCAGACGTATATGTTTATGTGTATTTTCATAGATGGGCGTTTGAGTGTTTCTGCAGATGAGTTCAAAAAGGCGAAGTTTTTCTAGAGAATTTCCATGGAACTGAAACTCATAAAACATTACAGTCAGATTCAAAGTAGCTGACTAAAATTTTTCTTTGAAGTTCAAGAGTTAGTTTCTCCACTTTTGGAATGTGAAATACAAGCTTGGTAGAAATTATAATTTTTAAAATTTTTATTTATTTTTTATTTTTTGAAACAGTCTCATTTTGCCGCCCAGGCTTGAGTGCAATGGTGCAATCTCAGCTCACTGCAACCTCCACCTGGGTTCAAGCAATTCTCCTGCCTCAGCCTCCCAAGTATTTGGGATTACAGGCGCCTGCCACCATGCCCTGTTGATTTTTGTGTTATTAGTAGAGACGGGTTTTCAACATGTTGGCCAGGCTGGTCTTGAACTCCTGACCTCAGGTGATCGCTCACCTCAGCCTCCCAAAGTGCTGGGATTACAGGTGTAAGCCACCGCACCTGGCCTGAAATTATAATTTTTAAAGATATATTCTTATAATAATTTTGTGGGCTACCCATACTGATTTCTGTATTTAACTAGCATGTCTGACTTCTATAACAACTTCCAAATGTCAGTGTGTTACACAACAAATGTTTATTTTTCTCTCATGCCAGTCTAGTCCAGATTGGAGTGGAGGAAGCTTTGCTCCACAGAGTCATTTGACTCCAGGTTCCTTCTTTCTAGTGGCTCCACCTTCCTTTAGGATGGGCTCCCACCAAGACCTCTGTATGTAGCTGTGAGATGGGGCCTGTGGAGAACTGCCTAGGAGGGTTCTGGGGCCAGGCCTGGTGTTGACATATCTCACCTCTGCTCACATTCCACTGGAACGTGGCTCCACTAACCACAGGGGAGGCTGGAATCATAGTCTATAGTGTGCCCAGGGTAAAAGGGGTTTGGAGAACTATCTTTGTCATAGTTTCCACCTCGAGGACTGAATTGAGAGAGAGAAAGGGCTACATATTAAAGTGAATGAATAGAGCATCTTTGGAGAAAAATAATTTTTTTGAGCTTCTTTGCCAGTATTCACAAGTCTCTTATAGCTATTAAAAGACTGAAATACAGCTTTTTCTATGTTTGTTGGCCAGCCTGGCTACCTAGCCACCTACGTCTCTTTTATTCCTCTGAGAAAATGAAAAGAGGTGAGAAATAATTTTTGAGTCCCATGTAATCTATATGAACTAATACTAACTAATAATTAATACTTTTTTTTTTTTTTTTTGAGATGGAGTCTCACTCTGTCGCCCAGGCTGGAGTAATTTTTGTATTATTAGTAGAGATGGGGTTTCACCATGTTGGCCAGGCTGGTCTTGAGCTCCTGACCTCAGGTGATCTGCCTGCCTCGGCCTCCCAAAGTGCTGGGATTACAGTAAGCCTGATCTTGGCTCACTGCAACCTCCTTCTGGGTTCAAGTGATTCTTCTGCCTCAGCCTCCCGAGTAGCTGGGACTACAGGCATGCGCCACCATACCTGGCTAATTTTTGTATTTTTAGTAGAGACAGGGTTTCACCATATTGGTCAAGCTGGTCTTGAACTCCTGACCTTGTGATCCGCCCGCCTTGGCCTCACAAAGAGCTGGAATTACAGGCGTGAGCCACTGCGCCTGGCCTAATGAGTACTATTAGTAATACAAAACATGATTCTAGAAAAAAATTTTTACCTTTTTTTTTTTTTTTTTTTT
>NC_045442.1:40173841-40177389 GCF_002776525.5 Piliocolobus tephrosceles | reverse complement strand
TTTTTTTTTTTTGAGACGGAGTCTTGCTCTGCCGCCCAGGCTGGAGTGCAGTGGCCGGATCTCAGCTCACTGCAAGCTCCACCTCCCGGGTTCACGCCATTCTCCTGTCTCAGCCTCCCGAGTAGCTGGGACTACAGGCGCCCGCCTCGTCGCCCGGCTAGTTTTTTGTATTTTCTATTAGAGACGGGGTTTCACCATATTAGCCAGGATGGTCTCGATCTCCTGACCTCGTGATCCGCCCGTCTCGGCCTCCCAAAGTGCTGGGATTACAGGCTTGAGCCACCGTGCCCAGCCAAATTTTTACCTTTTGTTTGACAATTTAATGTCTTCTAGATGTCATCTAAATAGCCTAATTGTTTTGTGTTTGTCTTTTTGGTAAAAATCACTGGGCTATTCATATGCACTGAGGGCTATTCTGGCAATCCTGGGGGGTCCAGAGGACCACAGAAGTCAGATTAGGTAGAAAATCTCAGGGTTTCCAGTCTGGGAAACTTCAGGAGATCTTAATTTTGACAATGGTTATCTCTGGTAACTCACACCTGACTTGATGGTTTACCACCATCTACTAGATCTGGATTTTTTTTTTTTTTTTTTTTTTTGAGACAGAGTCTCACTCTATTGACCAGGTTGGAGTTCAGTGGCATGATCTCAGCTCACTGCAACCTCTGCCTCCCGGGTTCCAGCGATTCTCCTGCCTCAGCCTCCCGAGTAACTGGGATTATAAGCACAGGCCACCACGCTCAGCTAAGTTTTCTTTTTGTAATTTTAGTAGAGAAGGGTTTTCGCCATGTTGGCCAGACTGGTCTCAAACTCCTAACCTCAAGTGATCCGCCCTCCTGAACCTCCCAGAGTGCTGGGATTGTAGGTGTGAGCCACCGCGCCCAGCCTAGATCTGGATTTCAGGATGCTCCCATGAGGTATACTGTATTATTATGGAACTGAATATAATGAGGCAACTTCTATTGTGGAATGTCTGATGTTAACTAATGTTGGATTATTTACAGACTGTGGCTCCAAACTGCTTCAACTCATCAATAAATAATATTCATGAAATGGAAATACAGCTGAAAGATGTAAGTTTATTTCCTTTTAAGTTATGGGTAAAGAGGGCTAATTCACTTATTCTTAAGTTTTATAGAAATTGGCAACGTTAGTGCTGGGACAGAAAAACTGAATGGTTTGTGAGCTTCGTTTAAGTCTCTTTGTAGACATTCAAGAATCATTTCCTCTAAGCATGGTCTCTCTTTTTTGTTTTCTAAGGCAACGTCTCGGTCTATTGCCCAGGCTGGAGTGCAGTGGCATGATCTTGGTTCACTGCAACCTCTGTCTCCTGGGTTCAAGCAATTCTCCTGCCTCAGTCTCCTGAGTAGCTGAGATTACAGGCACGAACCACCACACCTGGCTAAGTTTTTGTATTTTTATTAGAGATGGGGTTTCACCATGTTGGCCAGGCTGGTCTTGAACTCCTGACCTCAAGTGATCCACCCACCTTGGCCTCCCAAATTGCTGGGATTACAGCCATGAGCCACAGTGCCCAGCAGCATGGTCTCTGTAGGGTAGACAGCCCTAGAAATTATCACTGCCACCAAATACTTCAGTAACATCCCTTTTCTATCTAAATCTAATTTCCCTAATTTGCCCAGTCATTTTATTGTTTCTTTTTTTTTTTTTGGTATTTTTATTTTTTTGAGACAGAGTCTTGCTCTGTTGCCCAAGCTGGAATGGACTGGTGTGATCTCAGCTCACTGCAGCCTCCGCCTCCCAGGTTCAAGTGACTCTCCTGCCTCAGCCTCCCAAGTACCTGGGATTACAGGCACCCGCCACCATGCCCGGCTAATTTTTATTTTTAGTAGAGATGGGGTTTCACCATGTTGGCCAGGCTGGTCTTGAACTCCTGACCTCAGGTGATCCGCCCGCCTCGGCCTCCCAAAGTGCTGGGATTAAGGACGTGAGCCACTGTGCCTGGCCTCCATTTTATTATTATAATGTAATTTAATGTGTAGTGTATTCTTTTTTGGTTTATCCATGCAAGAATCTCTCTTTAGTTTGAATCCTTCTCTTGAAACTAAGGTTTGCTTTCATAGGTTGAAAAGGAAACATGTTCTTTGTACACTTAGTACTTCTTTTCTCTAGAATTTGATGTGAGGTTATTTTAATTACATAGTAAAGCTGTATTATTTCAAACTTATAAATGGATTGGTGGGTTTTGTTGGGAATGGAATAAATTGAGGACACAGGACTGCTATTTACAGTGTATTTTTTTTCAAGTTTTAGAGATATGAAGTATAAAGTTTCTGACTTAAGTATTAGGTCAGTAGGTTGGTATTTTGGTTCCAGAAATATTACTGGCATGTCTTTTCTGATATAAGCATGTTCTTAAGATTTCTGTTTTACTTCATCTATCAAATAGCCTTTGAAGTCTTTTTGATCTTCAAAAGAAGAATTTAAATCGCTTGGATGTCTAGCCAGGTGCCAAGTATACTCTTATCAGAGTACATAATTTACCTAGAGGTAACTGGAATGAAAAGGAAAAATTCTGTGTCTGATTACACTGAAGTTTGTTATTCTATGTATATCCATACCTATGCATTAGATGCGCATATCTAGAAATACCTTACACAGCTCCTGCATTCCTCTTTATTTACTCCATCTCCACCACAGTGGCTTTCCAGCTACTCCTTGAATAAACCACCTTTTCTCTTTCTGTTCCTTCTGCCTGGGACACTCTTCCCCAGATGTCTTCATGATTTCCTGCCTACTTCATGCAGGTTTTTATTTAAATGCTACTTTCTTGGGGCCAGGGGGTGGACAGAATGGGGGCTCCCTGACCACTTTATCTAAAATTACAGCTCCCAGACAATTCCTATTCCTTTCTCCTGCTTTTCCCTCCTCATCACATACTACGGCTAAATTTACAATCTATTTAACTTCTCTTGTCTAATGTTCGACCTTTCCATCCGAATAGAAGTCATATGAGGGAAGGATTTTTGCATGTTTTGTACACTGCTATATCCTCAGTGTCTAGAACATTTGAAAGAATGACTGGATGGAATCTTGGAAAGTTTCTTGAATTTTGCTGGTGTCTCTTCTAGAAAAGTACCTGAAAATAGATGCCATTATCCGAAGCTTACATCTGCTTTTTAGGCATCTCGGTGCTAACTGCTTCAGATATCACCTGAGGGTATTTTTAGATAATGATGATTCTTTTTTATGAAATTCACTTTGAAATACTGCATATGTAAGCCCAAGCTTTTTGTTCTATCTTCTCAGCTTATTTAAGGGTCACATTGTGCTTATCTCCTCTGTCTTAGAAAAAGGCTTTTATACAAATGGGGTAAAATTTAACCCAACTCTTCTACCAATGGTGCTCTAGACTGAGCAAGATTCACAGACTCTTAATATGCTAGGTCTGGGGTATTGCCTGAGATTTTTTGCATTTCCAGTAAGTTCCCAGCTGCTGCTGCTGCTGGTCCTTGGACTACCTTTTCAGAATCATTAACATTATTATTATTATTATTATTATTATTATTATTATTATTATTATTATT
>NC_045442.1:40143993-40173831 GCF_002776525.5 Piliocolobus tephrosceles | reverse complement strand
TTATTATTATTATTATTATTATTATTATTATTATTATTATTATTATTTTGAGATGAAGTCTCACTCTGTCACCCAGGTTGGAAGGCAGTGGCATGATCTTGGCTCATTGTAACCTCCGCCTCCTGGGTTCAAGTGATTCTCATACCTCAGCCTCCTGAGTAGCAGAGATTACAGGTGTGCGCCACCATGCCCAGCTAATTTTTGTATTTTTAGTAGAGACGGGGTTTTGCCATGTTGGCCAGGCTGGACTCCAACTCCTAACCTCAGATGACCCTCCTGCCTCGGCCTCCCAAAGTGCTGGGATTACAGATATGAGTCATTGTGCCCAGCCAGAAACATTAACTTATATTTGAGGAGCAAAAAGTGGTTTAGCTCTGGTTTTCCCTTTGGAATTTCAGCAAATCTTTGAGACCAGGAGGAAAATTGTAGTTGGAGGACTTAGGGAGCATGGAAAGAGACATCTCACTTCTTGCAGCCCCGACACTGGCACATTATTTGGCTTTTGAGAGCCCAGCAGTTCTAGTTCCATCACCCTCTCAAAGTTCGCAGAAACTTCCTATAGAAGCTTACCCATGTATTTTCAGAATTGGTATTTGTTATATTTAAATAAGCCCTAACAACTTATGTACACCTTCTTTAGGCCCAGTTGTATCATTGTTCAGTTACCATTTCGCTCTGGCGGACAGTTGAAATAATTACATAGAATTTATGTCGTAAGCATTGTCAAATGTCAGTACTTTTAGTATTTATTTAAGAATTAAGTTAGTATAAACTAGATCAAACCAAATAGCCAAAAGACAGTTTTAATAGGTGTTTCTTGCTCTTAAATTCAAATATCCGAATTTTAAGCATAGAACTTAGGGAAGATAAATCATAATTATTTTAAAATTATTTGTCTGCAAACATTCAAATTAACAGAAAAGTTACAAGAATGAGTATGATAACCTATAATGTCCATATCGCCTTTACTAAAATTCAACCATTGTTAACATGTTACCCCATTTTGCACTCTCTTTTTCCTCTTTCAACCCTTACCTACACACATATACATGTAGTATTTTTTTCTGAACCATGTGAGAATGAATTGTACATATCCAGAGCCCTTTAAACTCATATACTTCAATGTGTATTTCTTCTCCCATTCAAGTACTAATCAGGCTCAACCCTGCTTAGCTTCCAAGATCAGCCAAGATCAAACGTGTTCAGGGTGGTATGGCAATAGACCTCAATGTGTATTTCTTAAGAATGAGGATACTCTTGCCCACAACTATAGCACAGATAGCAAGTTTAATAAATTTAACATGGACACAATACTTCTATAATCTACCATTCCTACTGCAGTTTTGTCAATTGACCTACATTTTTTATTCCTTCAGTACAGGCTAACATTTTAATCTACATTGGTTGGAATTTTTGTCTACAGAATATTTAGTGGATTCTTGTCAAACCTGGGGGAAGACCTTTATAGCATTCCACAGGCTTTTTTTTTTTTTTTTTTTTTTTTGAGACAGAGTTTCACTCTCGCCGAGGCTGTAGTGCAGTGGCGTGATCTCAGCTCACTGCAACCTCTGCCTCCCTGGTTCAAGCAATTCTCCTGCCTCAGCCTCCAGAGTAGCTGGGATTACAGGCACCTGCCATTGCGCCCGGCTAATTTTTTAATTTTTAGTAGAGATGGGGTTTCACCATCTTGGCAGGCTGGTCTTGAACTCCTGACCTTGTGATCTCCCTGCCTCAGCCTCCCAAAGTGCTGGGATTACAGGCGTGAGCCACCGCACCCGGCCTCCACAGGACATTTTATTTTCCCACTTTTGTTCTATATTTTTATTGATAACTTGGAGGAAATTGTTAAATGCATGCCTAACAAATGTATAGATGACACAAAGCTGGAGAGCATATCAAATATAATGATGTTTGACTCTCAAAATTCAAAACTAATATCAATATTTATGATAGCTATCAAATCCATGTAGAGACTGATAGAAAGCCAATGCACACGGTGAGGTGGAATAAGGAAATGTTTATTGAGGTAACATCGCCATCATGTGGCCTTTTAGAATATTACCCCTTGAATCTTCAACATGTATTTTTGTTTCTCATACTTAAGTGATGTATGGTTCCTTTTTGAAAAAATTAATTATTATTATTATTTTTTGAGTTGGAGTCTCGCTCTGTTGCCCAGGCTGGAGTGCAGTGGCATGATCTCAGCTCACTGCAACCTCTGCCTTCCGGGCTCAAGTGATTCTCTTGCTTCAGCCTCCCGAGTAGCTGGGACTATAGGTGTGTGCCACCATTCCTGGCTAAAAAATAGAGACAGAGTTTTGCCACGTTGGCCAGGCTGGTCTTGAACTCCTGGCCTCAAGTGATCCGCCCGCCTCGGCCTCCCAAAGTTGCTGGGATTACAGGTGTGAGCTACTGTACCCAGCCCACAGACCCCATTTCTGAATAGGTCATATTCTGAAGTTTCAAGTGGACATGAATTTTGAGGGACATTATTCAACTCACTGTAAGTATGAAACCCCCATACAAACAGGTGACTGACCCCAGCTTGGAGTTTTCAATGGGGTTATAAAGGATCATATAAAGGATGAAAGTTGGTGGTAAAGAGGGAAGGTAGCTGTTAAGTTTGATCCTCTAAGACACTGAGATGATGTTAGGAGTGCAAACGGTTTATTGGGGAGCAAGATTTGTGCAAGGAAAAAGGAAGTAGGTATGCCAGGGAAACCATCAGACCATGATGAAAACCTAACAACGTCTCTGTCACCCCATGGTGGGCTCCAGAGCAGAGAGTACTGCAAATCAGAGTCCTTGTTGGGCAGCAGTAGTTAGGCACTTGTTCAGTTGTTGGCTGGGCCAACCCAGCTCAGCTCAAAAGCTGACAGGGACTTGAAGGAATTAACAGATGGAGGCTGTCAGCTCATCAGCTAAGCACTCACCATGCAGCTGGGCAGAGCTCCTCTTTTTTGTTTGTTTTTTGGTTTTTTGAGAGACACAGTTTCACTGGAGTTTCCAGGCTGGAGTGCAGTGGCGTGATCTTGGCTCACTGCAACCTCCACCTCCCGGGTTCAAGTGATTCTCCTGCCTCAGCCTACCGAGTAGTTAGGATTACAGGCGCTCGCCGCCATGCCTGGCTAATTTTTGTATTTTTATTACAGACAGGGTTTCACCATGTTGGCCAGGCTGGTCTTGAACTCCTGACCTCGGGTGATCCACCCGCCTCGGCCTCTCAAAGTGCTGGGATTACAGCTGTTAGCCATCACACTCAGCCAACTGGGCAGGGCTCTTGAAGGGGAGTTCTGAGCAGTTCATCTCCATGTCTGCCACAAAAGTTGTTTTAGTTTACAGAGAATGATATGTACGCACACACAAAGCAAGTTGTATACTGAAAAAAGCAAACAAATGAACTTAATCCTACATAAACTATGACGGTGTCATGTTGTTATATATTCTGAAGGCATGTAACATAGAATGGTTGCCCAGAATTAGTCTATGAGCCAGAGAGTTTTTGTTGGAAAAGACTACATCACTTGGACTCTCGTGCCCATTTTAAGATTTTGTTTTTGTATTTTACTGTTGATTTTCTTTCATCTTCCCATTAAGGCTCTGGAGAAAAATCAGCAGTGGCTCGTGTATGATCAGCAGCGGGAAGTCTATGTAAAAGGACTTTTAGCAAAAATCTTTGAGTTGGAAAAGAAAACGGAAACAGCTGCTCATTCACTCCCACAGCAGACAAAAAAGCCTGAATCAGAAGGTACTGACTGGTATAAAAATGTTCTCTTGGGATAGGCCTGACATTTTCCAAAAACAGTGATTCATCAAATTTAGATTTTTATAGATATGTGTTAGAAAGTAAAATAAGAGCAAGTCTTGTAGCCCTGAAGTAAGAAATATCATTTTCGCAAGTTTTATTTCCTAACGTTTTCAGATCAAAAGAAAGTACCGACACAGGCTAACGGGTGATCTTTGGCAGTTCTGAAGTCACATTCAGTTTTCTCTACCCATGAATGGCCTTCCCCTTCTTCAAAGTCCTTCTCCAGCTTTTACTTCCCCCAGAGCTGGCCTTGTCACAATTCTCTTTTCACTTTGCTTCCCTTCAGCACTTATTCATATCAATCCCAGGAGAAAGAATGCCTTTTATAGATGATCCTTAAATCATTTGAACTTCAGGTATAGAACTAAGATGAAATTTCTTATTCACGATGCTCTCTTTTTGCCAAGTGCTTTGCAGTTTCCCTTACATAGATCTCAGTGGAGTTTCCGAGCAACCCTAAGAGGCGGGGCAGGAAAGGTCAGTATTTTCATTTTACAAATGAAGAAATAGGTTTAGCAATTCTAGATGATAAACTAAGAAAAAAAAATGAGAAACTCCATGCAAAGCTCTCCTTAAAAGACTGACAGCTTGGAGGGGACCAAAGCCTTGAATTTTATAGAGAAGTCTAAAGAAAGGGGAATAAGATTCATAAGATTGGAGAATCTTATTTGAATATTTAAAACAAAGCTGATGCTAAAAAGAAACTATAAATGTCTCTGGAGGCACTTTAAAGCTGTCAGCCCTAATGGCACAAAGTTGCTTCTATAAAATATGTGTTTATGTAAAAGCAGGATTTTAGTTATGGGCTAAGTCTAATTTCTTTTCTTTGGTAATACAGTTCTCTCTCTCTCTCTCTCTTTCTCTGTGTGTCTGTTTTATCAAAGCCGTATAAGCACTTGTTAGAATAATGTAATAGTTAAGAAGGGCCTTGCCCTGTCTTTCCCATCCTAATCCCCGTTTCTTCCTCCCATCAGGGCAACTGCTCTTAATATTTCTATTTTTAATTTTGATAGTTATCTCCATATATAGATAATGAGCTTGTATTCCTATTTGGTGATTGAACTTCTTTAGACTTTCCCTCCCTACAAAATAGATGTTACTGTTTTTAGTTCTTCTATTTGTGAGTTTTATAACTTCAAATAATATACCTGAACTTGTTTTTTATTTCATCAAATATCAACAATAGCCCCTATCTCTTGACTCTTCATGTTGTAAACTAAGGAAATAGTGTGATTCATTTAGATGTTTGATGTTTCACTTTTCAGGAATATTATTTATTTTATAAAATGAGTTGTGCCATAATGTTGTTTGTCATAGGTTATCTTCAAGAAGAGAAGCAGAAATGTTACAGCGATCTCTTGGCAAGTGCAAAGAAAGATCTTGAGGTTGAACGACAAACCATAACTCAGCTGAGTTTTGAACTGAGTGAATTTCGAAAAAAATATGAAGAAACCCAAAAAGAAGTTCACGATTTAAATCAGCTGTTGTATGCACAAAGAAAGGCAGATGTGCAACATCTGGAAGATGATAGGCATAAAACAGAGAAGATACAGAGACTCAAGGAAGAGAATGATATTGCTAGGGGAAAACTTGAAGAAGAGAAGAAGAGATCCGAAGAGCTCTTATCTCAGGTAAGCTTAACCAGATCCATCATTCAGAGTGTTCACTGAACACTTTCTAAGTGTCAGGGACTATATAACCACTAGAGAACCGGCTAGGGACAAAACAAGTTCCTGCCCCCCATGAGAGTTTATATTCCAGAACAGAAACAGACCATAAACAATAAATAAGCAAACTAAAGAAAATGTAGCAGGGTGACGTGACAAAGGGAAAGTGCGGACCAGTGGAGGCCTCTCTGAGGAGATGGCATTTGGACAAAGAAAGAAAATTCTCATGATGATGAGAAGGACCCAGGGAAGTGGGTGACTTCCTCTCAACAGAGGAAATTACACACACAAAGGCTCTGGGTGAGGAGGAGGTCAGTATATGTGAGAAGCCAAAAGAAGACGTGAAGTAATGAGAGGAATCAAGGCTGATTCCTAGACTGGCATCTTAATGGTGATGATATGTGCTCAAGTGAATTCACATGGCATCTTCCATGTTCTTGTTGCGCTCATAGCCTTATGCTACAGTATCTTAATAATGCTCGAGTTGCTACGTTAGGATTATTGGAATTGAACACTACTTTGATGGAACTCTAATTGAGATTTTGCTTGTCAGCCTGGAATCATGGAAAGAACATTATTTGGAATCTATGCCTAGTCTCTAGTCCAGGATATATGGCCTTAGGCAAATCACCCAACTTCTCTGACTACTCACTGGTTATTCACTTGTCAAATTGGTAATAACCTCTGCTTGCCTTATAGGGCTTTGGCGAGGGTCAGTTGAGAGAAGGTGAAAGTGCTTTGTAAACTAAGCAAGGAAAATGCTAGATATTGCCCCTCTTTTAATAATAATTTTTAACAGTCCTACAAAAGTTGAGAGTGCCGGTGATGGGACAGTAACAAGTCCATCTATAACATTTGCCATCTTAGTCTTTTTTTTTTTTTTTCTGAGACAGGGTCTTGCTCTGTCACCCAGGCTGGAGTGCAATAGCGCAATCTCAGCTGACTGCAACCTCCACCTCCTGTGTTCAAGCGATTCTTACGCCTCAGCCTCCCGAATAGCTGGGATTACAGGCACCCACCACCACGGCTGGCCAATTTTTTGTATTTTTAGTAGAGATGGGGTTTCGCCATGTTGGCCAGGCTGGTCTCAAACTCCTGACCTCACGTGATCCACCTGCCATGGCCTCCCAAAGTGCTGGGATTACAGGTGCAAGTCACCGGGCCCGGCCTGCCATCTTAGTCTTTACCACTCACACTTCTGTCTACAGGCATGAGCAGCGATACTAGGGAGAGATTGAGTGCACTGATTAAATTTTGCTCCAACTCTGGCTAAGGGCCCAGCACTGCCACTCATGTTATCCTACTCAGAAATGTCAGAACCTCCAAGAAAGGGGGTGTGGCCGCTGCAGAGTTCAGTGCTGTTTATCAGCATTCAGTCTGTGTGCCTCAGGGAACTCGCGGCAAGGGTGGAATACTGCTTAGCTGCTGGCATAGATAACCATCAGATGGCCAGCTGGAATGATTCACCCCCAACTAGCAGGTGTTGTCCTGGTTAGAGATGTGAGACTTGTGATGTGAGCTTTTCATGCATCCCAGGTCACGCCGGAAAGGTCGGATGTGACAACATTGGTTCTCTTTACATCCCACAGGTCCAGTTTCTTTACACAACTCTGCTAAAGCAGCAAGAAGAACAAACAAGGGTAGCTCTGTTGGAACAACAGGTACTCATTGGGGTTGCTCCTAAATTCAATTCTGCCTGTTAGAAAATGCAGTTTTTCCTCATGTTTACGCTGTTCTATGGAGAAGCATTTGAAAGTTGTGAAAAGTGTCTTTAAAATACTTCAATAAAAGTCTTTTTTTTTTTTTCAATAAAAAAGATATTTCAAGAGACTCTGCTAGCCACTTATTCCTGTTACTGTCCTTAGGCTAAACAGATTCTTGAGGTGAGATGGCAATTTTCTTGACAGGTAGATATTGGCCTTGGCAAATTTTGCTCTTCCCCAGTGGCTGTAGTTCCTAGCCTAACAATATCTCCTAATTAGGGCTACCTTATAACTTCAAGCAGAACTTGGAGAGACACCATTTAGTCTCAGAATGTATTGTAAATGGTGTAAAGCTGAGATTTAGTATATTCCAAACCAGGGAATAGCTATCTCTTTCCCTTCTCCTTCTTCCCCCTTAAAAAAGGTGGATAGGGAGGAATCATTCTAATCAACAACTTCTTAAGCTGCTCTTCCCTCACCTATACCTCAGCATTGGCTTTGCTCCTTGGATAAACCAAATCCTCAGCCATAAGCTGCCTCGTTCATCAACATTTCATGGTGCTCAGGTGAATTCTTGCTACAATAGTACAATAAATATTTTCTTCTTGTGCTAATAAGAAAATGTGAGCATCCAGTCAAGAGAACTAGACAGTCTATATCAGCTGTAATGGTCTTGTCCTGGGCCTTTTCCAGATGCAGGCATGTACTTTAGACTTTGAAAATGAAAAACTCGACCGTCAACATATGCAGCATCAATTGCATATAATTCTTAAGGAGCTCCGAAAAGCAAGAAATCAAATAACGCAGTTGGAATCCTTGGTGAGTCTGGAATGATTAAACTAAAATTTGTCTTCGTCTTTCCATTTATATAACAAATCAGTTCCGAACTTAGAAGGATACAGCTTAACGAACAGCTAGATGTATCTCCAATCAGTAGGCAGAGCCCCTGCCTCATTTGAAGCAACTGCCCTTTGAGCATCAATTCAGAGGACCAGAAAGAGGGACATGATCACATCTGGAATCATTCCCCCAATACCCCAGCTGCTGTGATGCTAGAGGCACTAAGTAGTGCCTGCGCTGGGGCCGAAAGGGTAGAATAGAGGGTAGTCACAGAATCCTGAACTGAAATTGTGTTTATCTATTAAAAAAGAAAGAAAGGCTGGGCACGGTGGCTCATACCTCTAATCCCAGCGCTTTGGGAGGCCAAGGCAGGCAGATCACGAGGTCAGGAGTTGGAGACCAACCTGACCAACATGCTAAAACCCTGTCTCTACTAAAAATACAAAATATTAGCTGGCCATGGTGGCACGCGCCTGTAACCTCGGCTACTTGGGAGGCCAAGGCAGGAGAATCACTTGAACCCGGGAGGCAGAGGTTGCAGTGAGCCAAGACTGTGCCACTGCACTCCAGCCTGGGCAGCAGAGCAAGACTCTGTCTCAAAAAAGAAAAAAAGAAAAAAATGCTGTTTTTAGGGATAACGGACTATTACTGTTCATATGCTTTTTAGATGTATTATGAGGTTTGTGTGAGTCACTCTGAAAACATAATCTTTTAAAACATGAACCTTTTAAATAATATTATTTCTATGAGGAAATGATTTTTCGCTTACTTATTCTCACCTTACTAATAAGCTTCTGGACCAAACTTGTTGGGGGTCTGCATTTGAATATATGTCTGTCCCACTAGTACATATTTTAAATTTCA
Source organism: Piliocolobus tephrosceles (assembly GCF_002776525.5). Classification (NCBI taxonomy): domain Eukaryota; kingdom Metazoa; phylum Chordata; class Mammalia; order Primates; family Cercopithecidae; genus Piliocolobus; species Piliocolobus tephrosceles. Next base: position 40,164,949 of record NC_045442.1, on the reverse strand, counting down.
TTCATACTTGGAGACGGTGAAATGTTACAAATACGATTCCTCAGTTTTCAAAGGAGGAAAGAAAGCAATGTAAAAATAATAGTCATTTGTAACTTCTGTATGAATAAAAGAAAGACAATATATTTTTGGCTCTGTTCTTAAGTATATCATTGATTTTACCTATTTATAATATTTGAAATAAAAATTTATAATTCATTTTTGTTATTGACCATTCAAAGTGTAGGGAGCAGAGGGTATGCAAAAGAATTTGTAATTTTCCTATACTTTGTTCCTGCTGGTCACCCTCTTCACTGTGCTGTAAAATACTCATTTTTAACTACTGCAAGTTCTTAGGAAAAAAACACAAAAAAAGTAAAGTCTCAAAGGTATGATACAATATCTTAGTCATTTCTGTGTATAAGCTGTTTGAGCTCCTAAAATTCCTTGCTGCCTTTAGTTTCCATATAGTACTTTATTGCTGAGGTTGCCTCTGTTTTACAAAACTAGCAAATTTAATCAGCCTTGTATATAGACCTACCTAATATTTGACTCTGTGTCCTAATAAGACATATTCATATACACACCCAACTCCAATACTTCTGGGTGATTTGGGTAATTACAGTAGATATCTGGGTAAATTCACAACTACCTCCTATATTGTCCCTATAATACTGAGGAGCTGAAATTCAAAAGAAAATCTGTCTACAGTGCTGAAGCAGCCAGAATACCTATGGAACAGTTGACATTTCTGAACAGGCTGGGTACAGTGGCTCACACCTGTAATCCCAACACTTTGGCAGGCTGAGGTGGGCAGATCACTTGAGCTTAGGAGTTTGAGACCAGCCTGGGCAACATAGAATTAATCTTTTGCAGAATTTTCTATTTCTACAAAAAATAGAAAAATTGGCCAGGCGCGGTGGCTCACGTCTATAATCCCAGCACTTTGGGAGGCTGAGGCGGGTGGATCACAAGGTCAGGAGATCGAGACCATGGTGAAACCCCGTCTCTACTAAAAATACAAAAAAGTTAGCTGGGCACGGTAGTGGGCACCTGTAGTCCCAGCTACTCAGGAGGCTGAGGCAGGAGAATGGCGTGAACCCGGGAGGCGAAGCTCGCAGTGAGCCGAGATCCGGCCACTGCACTCCAGCCTGGGGGACACAGTGAGACTCCGTCTCAAAAAAAAAAATAGAAAAATTATCTGGACGTGGTGACATGTGCCTATAGTCCCAGCTACTTAGGAGGCTGAGGTGCGAGGATTGCTCGAGCCTGGGAGGTCGAGGCTGTAGTGAGCTGTGTTTGTGCCACTACACTCCAGCCTGGGTGACAGAGTGAGACTGTCTCAAAAAACGGAAAAAAGCTGAACAATGGGCCTTATTTACAAATTCTATTATTTGAAACTTGTTTTTCAGAAACAGCTTCATGAGTTTGCCATCACAGAGCCATTAGTCACTTTCCAAGGAGAGACTGAAAAGAGAGAAAAAGTTGCCGCCTCGCCAAAAAGTCCCACTGCTGCACTCAATGAAAGCCTGGTGGAATGTCCCAAGTGCAATATACAGTATCCAGCCACCGAGCATCGCGATCTGCTTGTTCATGTGGAGTACTGTTCAGAGTAGCAAAATAAGTATTTGTTTTTATATCAAAAGATTCAATACTGTATTTTCTGTTAGCTTGTGGGCATTTTGAATTATATATTTCACATTTTGCATAAAACTGCCTATCTACTTTTGACACCCTGGCATGCTAGTGAATCATGTACCTTTTAGGCTGCTGTGCATTTTTCTTGGCAGTGATACCTCCCTGACATGGTTCATCATCAGGCTGCAATGACAGAATATGGTGAGCAGCATCTACTGAGACTACTAACATTTTGCACTGTTAAAATACTTGGTGAGGAAAAGATAGCTCAGGTTATTGCTAATGGGTTAATGCACCAGCAAGCAAAATATCTTATGTTTTGGGGATTTTGAAAAATCAAAGATAATTAACTGAGGATCTTAACTGTGTTAGCATTTTTTATCCAAGCACTGAGAAAACCTACAATCCCAATTTTGATGTCCATTGTTAAGAGGTGGTGACAGATACTATTTTTTTTCATATTGTAGAGCGGTTACTAGAAAAGTTGGGGATTTTCTTGATCTTTGTTGCTGCTTACCATTGAAACTAAACCCAGCTGTGTTCCACAACTCTGTTCTGCGCACAAAACAGGATGTTTGAGGCATGCTCTTAAGTAGCCACACACAATGTTTTCGGTCATATTATCTGGCGCTAACTGTAACTTGAATTACATTGGCACATGCTGGTTAGCTAAAATTGTTAAAATAAATTTTAATAAACCCATCTAGCCCTCTCATTTGATTTACCGTATTTTATTTATTTTTGGCATTCTTAAAGCTGGGCAATGTAATGATTAGATCTTTGTTTATCTGAATAGATATCTTTATACATGCTATTTGTAAACCAAAAACTTTTAAATTTCTTCAGGTTTTCTAAAATGCTTACCACTGGGCTACTGTAAATGAGAAAAGAATAAAATTATTTAATGTTTTAATATGTCTAGTGTATTCGTGTTATATTCTAAGATTCTTTTTTGAAAAAAACAAATTTATTGGACATAATCAAAATTTAAAATTTTCACAATAAAAAATTCAAGACTTTTATAATTCAAAGCACATTCTCCAAAAAGTGAAAATACAACCAATAGAAAGAGAAAAAATATTTTCAAACCATGTATCTGATAAGGGTCTAGTATCCAGAATATATAAAGCACCATTACAACTCAATAAATAGATATTCTAAGATTTTTACCCCCAAGGACTTATCAGGGGTTACAGATTAACACTCAGTGTAAGATGATAAGGCAGTTAAGGATACATCAGAACCAAAAACTATGTGAAGGAGTCAGAAGGAGTAGATTCTTTCAGGCATCTTTCTTGAATAGATAACAACTCTTTATCAATAAATGTGAATTTCAGTTATTTGTTACAGAGGCAAAACAATAAGCATGCCAAATTATATAGGGTTTTTTTTTTTTTTCTAACCATAGAAATTATACAGATCTGTTTATGGAAATAAAATTTTGCCATTACTGTTAATCCCAGGCTCCCAAGATCTTCAACTATAGTTGAACAAAAGATATGGAAATATTCAGCCACATAGTTCTTATTCTGATCCACAATGTTATAGCAAAGATCATAGTATTAAAGCAAAAATATATGCCATAAGGAAGTTGCTCCCCATACAACTTTAAAGCATTACCTTTAAAGCATTACCTCTAGTTTATAGATGTGGAAAATGTCTTGGTCATCCAGTAAGCAGTGGAGTCAAGGAGAACCCAGGCCTTTGGTCCATGCCTGTATGGAACAAGAGATGTGGTCTCATGGGATAACTGGCCAGGACATAAACCGTAATAGAAGCACCAGCCTGATGACCTCTGAAGATTCCCAGAGACACAGGGTGATCTGGAGTCTGTTTCAGGACTCTTGTACTTTCTGTGTTTCACTGGAGGGCTGTACTTAGCTTTCCCTGCTCACTTTAGCCACCTACATCTGGGCACCAATATCAAAAATACACTTTGGAAAAATTGGGCAGGCCTCTTGAGCTCTGCTACTGTAGAGGGGGAATTTATATATTTCCGAATAGTAGATGATTTAGAGCAGGAAAGATTCTACTTTCCTGGATCGTGTTACCAAAGCAAGGATCAATAAAAGGCATCTCCAAGACCTGAAAATCTTCAAGGTTCTCATAATTAAAGCCTTTTTTTTTTCCCCCTCCTTCACTGTCCACCTTTTTTCTTGGCAGATAACCACTTACCCTTGGGTGTGTTTTGTTCTGGGGGACTATAAACTGTAGCAGAAACCATGCTAGATACTTTATCTACTTATTAGCTCTTTCTTGCAACTCTATGAAGTAAAATGCTAGCACCAGCACCATTTTTCAGATGAGAAAACTAAGGCTTGCAGAGATTGAACAATTTGCCCAAGGTCACCACTAATAAGTAGTAAAGAAAGGATATAAACTCAGCTCAGTGTGTCCCAGAGTTCATCTCTCTCCATTGTACAGTTACATTCCCAACCAACATGCTGGGGCTGCCGTGCCAGGATTACTCCACTCTGTTGCTTTTTGTTAAAAAATTATTTTACGTATTTTATTAAACAATTATTTTACATATAGCAAAATGTGCAGATCAATGAATTTTGACAGATGTGTATATATATATATATATATATATATCATTGTAATCATCAGACAAATAAAGTTACAGACTATTTCTACCAACATTTCTGAAAGTTTCTTTAATTACTTCTAATCCAGAATCCCGTCCTCCCAGAGGCAATCTAATTTATTTTTATTTTTATTTATGTATTTATTTTTAGAGACAGGATCCTCTCTCTCACCCAGGCTGGAGTGCGGTGGTGCAGTCATAGCTCACTGCAGTCTTAAACTCCTGGGCTCAAGTGATCTTCCTGCCTCAGCCTCCCAAGTACTAGGACTGCAAGTGCATGCCACCATGCCCTGCTAATATTTTTAATTTTTTGTAGAGACATAGTCTCATTGTGTTGCCTAGTCTGGTCTCAAACTCCTGGGCAAATGCAAGTCTCCTGCCTTGGCCTCCCAAATTGTTGGGATTACAGGTGTGAGTCACCGCACCTGGCCCTGTTTATCTTAACACATACTAAATTAAGTAATAGCTACACTAATTAACTAAATTACTAAATGTCACAATAAATTAACAAAATTAATAAGACTAATGCTGGAGTGTTATTGTGTCTTGAAATCAGGGTAAGTCCCCCAACTTTATTCTTCAAGAAAGTCTTGACTAATATAGGACATTTCCATTTTCATATACATTTTAAAATCAGCTTGTCAATTTTTACAAAAGTTTCCTGGAATTTCCACTGGGATAGCATGTATCTACAGACCAATTTCTCAAAAATTGACATCTGCACAATCCAGGAACATGGTGTGTTTCTTCATTTATTTAGTTCTTTTTTAACAGTTGTCAGCAATGTTTCATAGCTTTCAGTGCATAGAGCTTAGCCTTTTATTAAATTTATTCTTAGCAATCTGAGTTTTATGCTATTATAAACGGCCTTTTAAAAATTTATTTTCTGGCCAGGCTCATGCCTATAATCCCAGCACTTTGGGAGGCCGAGGTGGGTGGATCACCTGTAGTCAGGAGTTCGAGACCAGCCTGGCCAACACGGTGAAACCCCGTCTCTACAGAAAATACAAAAATTAGCCAGGAATGGTGGCGTGCACCTGTAATCCTAGCTACTGGAAAGGCTGAGGCATGAGAGTCACTTGAACCCAGGAAGTAGAAGTTGCAGTGAGCCAAGATCATGCCACTGAACTCCAGCCTTGGGCAACAGAGTGAGACTCTGTCTCAAAAAAAAAAAAAAATGTATATTTTCTAATTGTTTGTTGCTAGGGTTGGAAATACAATTGATTTTTATATATTGACCTAGTAGCATCCTGAAATCTTATTAATTTATTAATTAATTTTAGTATTTTCACCCCTCTGAATTCAAATATTGTATTTTACAGTTCTAGAACAGTGCTGTGCAATGGAAATATGCAAGCCTCATGTAATTTTGTTTTCCAGTAGCCACATTAAAAAACAGTAAAATAGGCAAGGCATTGGTGGCTCACTCCTGTAATCCCAGTGCTTTGGGAGGCCAAAGCAGACAGATCTCTCGAGCCCAGAAGTTTGAGACCAGCCTGGGCAACATGGCGAAACTCTTGTTTGTACCAAAAAAAAAAAAAAAAATTGGGCATGGTGGTGCATGCCTGTAGTCCCAGCTACTCAGGGGGCCAAGGTGAGAGGATCACTTGAGCCCAGGAACTGGAAATTGCAGTGAGTTGAGATCATGCCACTGCACTCCAGCCTGCGTGACAAAATGACACCCTGTCTCAAAAAAAAAAAAAAGTAAAAAAACAACAACAAAAGTAGTAAAATAGGCTAGGTGCAGTGGCTCATACCTGTAATCCCAGCACTTTGGGAGGCCAAGGGAATAGGATCACTTGAAGCTAGGAGTTCGAGACCAGCCTGGGCAGCAAGGAGACCCCTCCATCTCTACAAAAAATAAAAAAGTAAAATAATTGGTGTAGTTAATTTTAATAATATATTTCATTTAACTATACATATCCCAAATATTATCGCTTAACATATAATCAATATAAAAACTATTAATGAGCTATTTTATACTAAATCTTTGAAATTTAGTATTTCAAAATTACTGCACATCCCAATTTGGACTAACCACACTTGAAATGCTCAATAGCCACATTGTGGCTGTTGTGGTTAGGGGCTACTACGTTGGATAGCATGGATCTAGGATCTCTATTCTTTTACTAGAGTTCCCATTTCTCTACTGAGTTCTCTATTCACCCATTCTGTCCATTTTTCCTGTAAATTCTTTAGCATATTCATAGCAACTTAAAACAGTTATTATAGATGCTAATTCCAACATCTAGGTCATCTGTGTGTCATTTTTATTGGCTAATTTTTCTCATTATGGGTCACATTTTTCTGTTTCTATATATGTCTATTAAATTTTTTATTATAGGAGTGACATTGTAGATGATACATTACAGAAATTCTGGATTATTTTCCTTTTGAGAATATACGGTTGTGTTCTTGGAGACTGAAACTGCCACATTTGTTTAGGCTCTATTTCACCATGCACTGTGAGGACTAGATAATTCTTATGGGGGAAAGCCAGCTAAATATAGAACACATTTTGTTTCCCTTCTTTCAAGAGCCATGGCCATTCCAGTGTCTGCCTACCTTTGGTTGTTCTTCATTGCCATCAACAGTTGTTTTTTATATTTTGTCCAGCGTTTATAGCTGTTATTGAATAGTGGGTTGGTCGGATAAAAGCTACACTGTCATCACCAGAACTGGAACCATCTACTGGTTTTGGTATTTTTTTGTTGTTTTGTTTTTTATTTTTTATTTATTTATTTATTTTTCTTAAGAAGTCTGTTGTAGTTGAGCAGGAATTTATGCTAGGAGCCACATTCTGTGTGTGCATGTCCAGCCCTCAACAAACGCACAAACTTGTGATTCCTTGGTGACTTTAATATCAGCAAACGTAACTCTCATCATCAGACAGAAGGCAGATGGAGGTAAATGGAGAAGGGAGGGAAGGATAGATGGGTTACAGGATTCATTGCTTTCACCAAGAGCTTAATGTTTTAAAGGCAGGGGACAGATGATAGAAAAATACATTCAAAGAAGAGAACTTCATGGGGAAAACTAAAACCTCTGAGGTTCCCACTATGTGCTAAATTTGTGGTTACGTGTTACTTCATCAAGTACCACAGCTAGCCACTTGGAATTTTTGGTGTGTGTTTTCTTTGAATTGGAGTTTCACTCTGATTGCCCAGGCTGGAGTGCAATGGTGCGATCTCGGCTCACTGCAAACTCTACCTCCCGAGTCCAAGTGAATCTCCTGCCTCAGCCTCCTGAGTAGCTGGGATTACAGGCATGCACCACCATGCCCGGCTAATTTTGTATTTTTATTAGAGACAGGGTTTCTCCATGTTGGTCAAGTTGGTCTTGTACTCCTGACCTCAGGTGATCCACTCGCCTTGGCCTCCCAAAGTGCTGGGGTTACAGGTGTGAGCCACTGCACCTGGCCCAGCTAGCCACTTTGACAGGCAAGAAAGCTCAAGCAAAACCCCACGAACATTAACAAAACAACAACAAAAAGACATTCCTGGGTTTCCAACCCAAGTCCATGGTCAAAGCCCATCTTCTTTCCACCATGCCAGAAAACCCCTTACATATTATCCAAACTCAATAACCTTGAGTGAAGTGTGTGAAGTGAAATAACCTTAAATGAGCCTTAATAAAACCTTAACTAGAGTAATAGAATTTTTCTTGGGTTACAGAGAAAAATGGAACACACCAACCAGTCTCTTGTACCCCTCTGATCTGAGAAGAAGGCCTGCCTTGTTCAACCCTTCCACCTGTTACCTGGATTCCCACTATGCCAGTTCTCCAACATCTTTACTTTCATTCTTCAAACATTTATTAAATGCAAAGCTCTGGGCTCAGTATTAGCGATAAGTGGTAATAAAATGCAGCTCAATCTTCACAGTCTAGCAGAAGAGACCAACATCTAAACAGGTAAGTATAATACATTGTAGAAACTGCTATAATCAAAGTATATATAGGGTAGAGGAGTTTATTTAAACTCTGGTTTATTCTAACAAAGATCAAAGATCTGACTCTTCAAAGATACAAATTTTAGACTAACATAGAATAAAAAATAAGTAGGAGAAAGACACTTCTAAGAAAGGAAAATGGAGTCAGTCATAAGGGTAGCTCCCCAGGCAGGCCATGGAGTTTCGAAGACAGCCATGAGTCTGGTGCTGAGCTTTGCAGATGATGGCACAAAGAAACCATCCTGATCGCTTCCAGGATGGCCAAATAGGAATAGCTCTGGTCTGTAGTTCCCAGCGAGACCCAAGCAGAAGACGGGTGATTTCTGTATTTCCAACTGAGGTACCTGGTTCATCTCATTGGGACTGGTTGGACAGTGGTTGCAGCCCATGGAGGGCGAGCCGAAGCAGGGCGGGGTGTCGCCTCACCCGGGAAGTGCAAGGGGTTGGAGGATTCCCCTTTCCTAGCCAAGGGAAGCTATGAGTGACTGGACCTGGAGAAGCAGTACACTCCTGCCCAAATACTGTGCTTTTCCTAAGGTCTTCACAATTGGCAGACCAGGAGATCCCCTCCCATGCCTGGCTCGGCGGGTCCCACGCCCACGGAACCTTGCTCACTGCTAGTGCAGCAGTCTGAGATTGACCTGGGATGCTGGAGCTTGGTTGAGGGAGGGGTGTCTGCCATTGCTGATGCTTGAGTAGGCCGTTCTATGCTCACAATGTAAACAAAGAGCAGGGGAGCTCAAACTGGGTGGAGTGCCCCCGCAGCTCAGCAAGGCCTAGTGCCTCTCTAGATTCCACCTATGAGGGCAGGGAATATCTGAACAAAAGGCAGCAGACAGCTTCTCCAGACTTAAACGTCCCTGCCTGACAGCTCTGAGGAGAGCAGTGGCTCTCCAAGCACAGCGTTTGAGCTCTGATAACAGATAGACTGCCTCCTCAAGTGGGTCCCTGACCCCCGTGTAGCCTGACTGAGAGACACCTCATAGTAGGGGCTGATAGACACCTCATGCAGGTGAGTGCCCCTCTGGGACGAAGCTTCCAGAGGAAGGATCAGGCAGCAATATTTGCTGTTCTGCAGCCTCTGCTGGTGATACCCAGGGAAACAGGGTCTGGAGAGGACCTCCAGTAAACTCCAACAGACCTGCAGCTGAGGGACCTGTTAGAAGGAAAACAAACAGAAAGGAATAGCATCAATATCAACAAAAGGGACATCCACACCAAAACCCCATCTGTAGGTAACCAAAATCAAAGACCAAAGGTAGATAAAACCACAAAGACGGGGAGAGACCAGAGCAGAAAGGCTGAAAATTCCAAAAACCAGAATGCCTCTTCTCCTCCAAAGAAACACAACTCCTCACCAGCAAGGGAACCAAACTGGATGGAGAATGAGTTTGACGAGTTGACAGAAGTAGGCCTCAGAAGGTCAGTAATAACAAACTTCTCCGAGCTAAAGGAGCATGTTCTAACCCATCGCAAAGAAGCTTGAAAAAAGGTTAGACGAATGGCTAACTAGAATAAACAGTGTAGGGAAGAGCTTAAATGACCTGATGGAGCTGAAAAGCACAGTATGAGAACTTCGTGAAGCATACACAAGCTTCAATAGCCAATTCAATCAAGCAGAAGAAAGGATATCAGTGATTGAAGATCAAATTAGTGAGATAAAGCAAGAAGAGAAGCTCAGAGAAAAAAGAGTGAAAAGAAACGAACAAAGCCTCCTGAAATATGGAACTATGTGAAAAGACCAAATCTACGTTTGATTGGTGTACCTGAACGTGACGGGGAGAATGGAACCAATTTAGAAAACACTCTTCAGGATATTATCCAGGAGAACTTCCCCAACCTAGCAAGGCAGGCCAACATTCAAATTCAGGAAATACAGAGAACACCACAAAGATATTCCTCGAGGAGAGCAACCCCAAGACACATAATTGTCAGATTCACCAAGGTTGAAATGAAGGAAAAGATGTTAAGGGCAGCCAGAGAGAAAGATCGGGTTACCCACAAAAGGAAGCCCATCAGACTAACAGTGGATCTCTCTGCAGAAACTCTAAAAGCCAGAAGAGAGTGGGGGCCAATAGTCAACATTCTTTTCTTTCTTTCTTTTTTTTTTTTTGAGACGGAGTTTCACTCTTGTTGTTCAGGCTGGAGTGCAATGGCGCAATCTTGGCCCACTACAACCTCCACCTCCCGGGTTCAAGCAATTCTCCAGCCTCAGCCTCCCGAGTAGCTGGGATTACAGGCATGTGCCACCATGCCCAGCTAATTTTGTATTTTTAGTAGAGACAGAGTTTTTCCATGTTGGACAGGCTGGTCTTGAACTCCCAACCTCAGGTGATCCACCCACCTCAGCCTCCCAAAGTGCTGGGATTACAGGCATGAGTCACTGTGCCCAGTCTCAACATTCTTAAAAGAATTTTCAACCCAGAATTTCATATCCAGCCAAACTAAGTTTCATAAGTGAAGAAGAAATAAAATCCTTTACAGACAAGCAAATGCTGAGAGATTTTGTCACCACCAGGCCTGCCTTATAAGAGCTCCTGAAGGAAGCACTAAACATGGGAAGGAACAACCGGGACCAGCCACTGCAAAAACACACCAAATTGTAAAGACCATTGATGCGAGGAAGAAGCTGCATCAATTAACGGGCGAAATAACCAGCAAGCATTATAATGACAGGTTCAAACTCAAACATAACAATATTAACCTTAAATGTAAATGAGCTAAATGCTCCTATTAAAAGGATAAAGAGTCAAGACCCAGCCAGGTGTGGTGGCTCACATCTGTAATCCCAGCACTCTGGGAAGCCAAGGCGGGCAGATCACGAGGTCAGGAGATTGAGACCATCCTGGCTAACATGGAGAAACCCTGTCTCTACAAAAATTAGCTAGGCGTGGTGGTGGGTGCCTGTAGTCCCAGCTACTTGGGAGGCTGAGGCAGGAGAATGGTGTGAACCCAATAGGTGGAGCTTGCAGTGAGCCGAGATTGTGCCACTGCACTCCAGCCTCAGTGACAGAGTGAGACTCTGTCTCAAAAAAAAAAAAAAAAAAAAAGTCAAGACCCATCAGTGTGCTGTATTCAGGAGACCCATCTCACATGCAAAGACGCACATACGCTCAAAATAAAGGGATGGAGGAAGATCTACCAAGCAATTGGAAAGCAAAATGAAGCAGGGGTTGCAATTCTGGTGACTGATAAAACAGACTTTAAATGAACAAAGATCAAAAGAGACAAAGAAGCCCATTACATAATGGTAAAGGGATCAATTCAACAAGAAGAGCTAACTATCCTAAATATATATGTACCCAATACAGGAGCACCCAGATTCACAAAGCAAGTTCTTAGAGACCTACAAAGAGACCTAGACTCCCACACGATAATAATGGGAGACTTTAACACCCCACTGTCAATATTAGACAGATCAACAAGACAAGAAAATGAACAAGGATATCCAGGACTTGAACTCAGCTCTGGACCAAGTGGATCTTGGACATCTACAGAACTCTCCACCCCAAGTCAACATAATATACATTCTTCTCAGCATCACATCACACTTATTCGAAAATTGACCACATAATTAGAAGTAAAACACTCTTCAGCAAATATGAAAGAACAGAAATCGCAACCAACTGTCTCTCAGACCACAGTGCAATGAAATTAGAACTCAGGATTAAGAATCTCACTCAAAACCACACAACTACATGGACACTGAACAAAAGGACTACTGGGTAATTAGCAAAATGAAGGCAGAAATAAAGATGTTCTTTGAAACCAATGAGAACAAAGACACAATGTACCAGAAGCTCTGGGACACATTTAAAGCAGTGTATAGAGAGAAATTTATAGCACTAAATGCCCACAAGAGAAAGCATTAAAGATCTAAAATTGACACCCTAACATCACAATTAAAAGAACTTGAGAAACAAGAGCAAACAAATTCAAAAGCTAGCAGAATACAAGAAATAACTAAGATCAGAGCAGAACTGAAGGAGACAGAGACACAAAAAACCATTTAAGAAAATGAATCCAGGAGCTGGTTTTTTGAAAAGATCAACAAAATAGACAGACTACTAGCAAGACTAATAAAGAAGAAAAAAAAGAGAAGAATCAAATAGACATGATGAAAAATGATAAAGGGGATATCACCACCGATCCCACAGAAATACAAACTGCGATCAGAGAATACTATAAACACCCCTACACAAATAAACTAGAAAATCCAGAAGAAATGGATAAATTCCTGGACACATACACCCTCCCAAGACTAAACCAGGAAGAAGTTGAATCTCTGAATAGACCAATAACATGTTCTGAAATTGAGACAATAATTAATAGCCTACCCACCAAAAACAGGTCCAGGACCAGATGGATTCACAGCCAAATTCTACCAGAGGTACAAAGAGGAGTTGGTACCATTTCTTCTGAAACTATTCCAATCAATAGAAAAAGAGGGAATCCTCTCTAACTCATTTTATGAGGCCAGCATCATTCTGATACCAAAACCTGGCAGAGACACAACAAAAAAAGGATAATTTTAGGCCGATATCCCTGATGAACATTGATGTGAAAATCTTCCATAAAATACTGGCAAACCAAATCCAGCAGCACATCAAAAAGCTTATCCACCATGATCAAGTTGACTTCATCCCTGGGATGCAAGGCTGGTTTAACATATGCAAATCAATAAACATAATCCATTACATAAACAGAACCAATGACAAAAACACATGATTATCTCAACAGACGCAGAAAAGGCCTTCGACAAAATTCAGCAGTCCTTCATGCTAAAAACTCTCAATAAACTAGGTATCAATGGAATATATCTCAAAATAATAAGAGCTATTTATGACAAGTCGACAGCCAATATCATACTGAATGGGCAAAAGCTGGAAGCTTTCCCTTTGAAAACCAGCACAAGACAAGGATGCCCTCTCTCACCACTCCTATTCAACATAGTATTGGAAGTTCTGGCCAGGGCAATAAGGCAAGAGAAAGCAATAGAGGGTATTCAGTTAGGAAAAGAGGAAGTCAAATTGTCTCTGTTTCCAGATGACATGATTGTATATTTAGAAAACCCCATCCTCTCAGCCCAAAATCTCCTTATGCTGATAAGCAACTTCAGCAAAGTCTCAGGATACAAAATCAATGTGTAAAAATCACAAGAAAATAAAATACCTAGGAATCCAACTTACACGGGATGTAAAGGAACTCTTCAAGGAGAACTACAAACCACTGCTCAAGGAAATAAGAGAGGACATAAACAAATAGAAAAACATTCCATGTTCATGGATAGGAAGAATCAATATCATGAAATGGCCATACTGCCCAAAGTAATTTATAGATTCAATGCTATTCCCATCAAGCTACCACTAACTTTCTTCACAGAACTGGAAAAAACTACTTTAAACTTCGTATGGAACCAAAAAAGAGCCCACATTGCCAAGACAATCCTGGGCAAGAACAAAGCTGGAGTCATCATGCTACCTGACTTCAAACTTTACTACAAGGCTACAGTAACTAAAACAGCATGGTACTGGTACCAAAACAGAGATGTAGACCAATGGAACAGAATAGAGGCCTCAGAAATAATGCCACACATCTGCCACCATCTGATCTTTGACAAACCTGACACACACAAGCAATAGGGGAAAAGATTTCCTATTCAATAAATGGTGTTGGGAAAACTGGCTAGCCATACGCAGAAAACTGAAACTGGACCCCTTCCTTACACCTTATGCAAAAATCAACTCAAGATGGATCAAACACTTAAACGTAAGACCTAGGACCATAAAAATCCTAGAAGAAAACCTGGGCAATACCATTCAGGACATAGGCATGGGCAGACTTCATGTCTAAAACACCAAAAGCAATGGCAGCAAAAGCCAAAATGGACAAATGGGATCTAATTATACTAAAGAGCTTCTGCACAGCAAAAGAAACTATCATCAGAGTGAACAAGCAACCTACAGAGTGGGAGAAAATTTTGCCATCTATCCATCCAACAAACGGCTAATATCCAGAATCTACAAAGAACTTAAACAAATTTACAAGAAAAAAACAAACAACCCCATCAAAAAATGGGCAAAGGATATGAACAGACACTTCTCAAAAGAAGACATGTATGCAGCTAACAGACATGTGAAAAATGCTCATCACCACTAGTCATTAGAGAAATGCAAATCAAAACCACAATGAGATAGCATCTCACACTAGTTAGAATGGCAATTATTAAAAAGTCAGGAAACAACAGATGCTTGAGAGATTGTGGAAAAATAGGAACGCTTTTACACTGTTTGTGGGAATGTAAATTAGTTTGACCATTGTGGAAGACAGTGTGGTGATTCCTCAAGGATCTAGAACTAGAAATACCATTTGACCCAGCAATCCCATTACTGGATATATACCCAAAGGATTATAAATCATTCTATGATAAAGACACATGCACACGTATGTTTACTGCAGCACTGTTCAAAATAGCAAAGACTTGGAACCAACCCATATGTCCATCAATGATAGACTAGATTAAGAAAATGTGGCACAGATACACCATGGAATACTATGCAGCCATTAAAAAGGATGAATTTGTGTCCTTTGCAGGGACATGGATGAAGCTGGAAACCATCATTCTCAGCAAACTATCACAAGAGCAGAAAATCAAACACCACATGTTCTCACTCATAAGTGGGAGTTGAACAACGAGAACACATGGACACAGGGAGGGGAACATCATACACACTGGGGCCTGTTGGGGGTGGGGAGCTAGGGGAGGGATAGCATTAGGAGAAATATCCAATGTAGGTGACGAGGGTTGATGACTGCAGCAAACCACCATGGCACGTGTATATCTATGTAACAAAACTGCACATTCTGCACATGTAACCCAGAACTTAAAGTATAAAAAAAAAAGAAGAAGAAGAATTAAAAAAAAAAAAAAAAAACCATCCTGTACACCATTTAGAGGACTTAAAAACACAACTGATCCTCAGAAGAAACATAACTATAGCACTCCAGGTACTGAGACTAAAGAAATCCATTCCTCCACTGGGGCTCCACAGAGAAGAAACCATGTAGTGTAGTGATCGATGTTCTCCATAGCAGTGAGTCCCATAGCAGTTTACCTGTCCTAAACACAGCAGTGAGTCCCACCTCACTGATAATTATTATTATTATTATTATTTTGAGACGGAGTTTCACTCTTGCCCAGGCTGGAGTGCAATGATGCGATCTCAGCTCACTGCAACCTCTGCCTCCCGGGTTCAGGCGATTCTCCTACCTCAGCCTCCCGAGTAGCTGGAATTACAGGCACCTGCCACCACGCCTGGCTAATTTTTTGTACTTTTAGTAGAGACGGGGTTTCACTATGTTGCCCAGGCTGGTCTCAAACTCCTGATCTCGTGATCCACCCGCCTCGGCCTCCCAAAGTGCTGGGGATTAGAGGCATGAGCCACCGTGCCCGACCCCACTGATTTCTTAATACCTTTACACATAGGCGAGAAACCTCAATACCAGAGGCTACTCCATAATCCTCAGGGGCAGGCAATGTCCAGTCACATCCAGCAGTTCTCTGCTGTTCTGGCTTATCCCAGAATAAATTTCAGGGTGAGGGGAGTCCCCTCTGATGGGGGCCTGGCAGGTAAGGACCATGAGTCAGGCAGGCCACTGACGATGGCAGAGGCTGGAAATGCACGCTTTCACCCAAAGGGGGCGCAGCTGCTCAGCGCCAGCTGATGTCCCAGGGCGCTCTGAGTCCAGTGTGGTTGATCCTTTTAGATTTTCCAAGAGAAATCTGAAATTTTATTTGTTTGTTTGTTTGTTGGGATTTTAAAATATGAAATTTAATAAAAGTTTTAACACTGTGCGACAAACACATTTTTCGGTTTGTAACGTTTGTTTGGAGCATCTGAATGAGGCAAAAGAAAAGTGATTTGCTCAGGCTGGGGTGGGAGGAAAACCAAGGAAGGTTCTTGGTTCTCTCCCGGGTCTTACACCGGAGGCCTCCCCACGTCCAGTTCAATTAAAGAGGTGCTGAAGTGAATGACACCGCGAACACCGCCCTCCCTGACCCTTCCCTTCCATCTGCCATCTGGCTTCTTTCCTGGCTACACTTCTTGGACAGAGAGCTGTCTGGCTGCCAGCATTTCCTGGCTACCCTCTGCTCCAAACAACGGAGGGAGTGTCAGGGCTGGAAAGGAACTGTGAGATCATCTACTCCAGTGTCTTTGGTCCAGGAAATCCCTCACTCATGGAGCTTGTTGAAAACGGTGGTTCCTTGGCTTCCCCTAAATCAGAACATCTGGAAGAAGCTGCATTTTTAACAAGCTCTCCAAAGCATTCTGA
The DNA here is from genome assembly GCF_002776525.5 of Piliocolobus tephrosceles. NCBI lineage: Eukaryota > Metazoa > Chordata > Mammalia > Primates > Cercopithecidae > Piliocolobus > Piliocolobus tephrosceles. Next base: position 40,148,464 of record NC_045442.1, on the reverse strand, counting down.
TGCATTACCAAGATTGGAAACCTCTGATCTCACTTAACCCTGATGAAATGGAGTCCCAGAGAGGAAAGTGACTTTTCCAAGGTCACAGAGCAGATTTGCAGGAGAGGGAAGGAGGCCCAGGCTCCCGAAGGCAATGGTTGTTAGAGCCCCTACCATCTGGGCTTGTATGCCACAATTCCATCAACTTGGTTCTTTCTAAGCCCCCCAGTGCTTCATCTTCCTAAGGCAAACCTAGTGGTTTATTGGCTTGGTTCCCTTCTTCTTCTTTGTCCTCTGTGCAGTGCTCTCTGCTTTTGAATCTAATTATTTTTGGCTTTGATGGTTGACTAGGAAATATTAGCTAGACATCCAAGGGGCATCCTGTCTGCCATCCCACCTGCCACTCTTGTGGTAACACCCAAACAAGGGTGAAAGATCAAGACCAAGCTAGGGGTTTTTTAGAGTGCCTAGACAGAATCCAGAGAGATGACAAAGAAAGGAGTAGAGAAGACTGAGCCCTGGGGACTGTCCCATGGTCCAGAAGTAGATAGGCGCACTCAGAGAGAATCACATTCATGTTGTGTCACCCAAATCAAGCAACCACAGAAAGAAGGAATGGCACCCACCGAGGAGAATGAATTAGCATCTGATCATGGCCTTCACCTCCTCACCTGCCAGGTTCAATAGATTGATTTCACCCCAGGAGCAGCACATCTCCCACTAAAACATTTTAGCAGGTATTACAGGTAAATTTCCTGAAGAAATCTCATCCCTTTCAGGGGATGTACCAAGCACTGACCTTGTCACTTGCTTCAGCAAATATTTAACCCATTTGCAACAGGCAAGGTGCGGTGCAAGGCTAGAGATGGAGAGAAGAGTAAAGCAGAGATCGCCTTTGGCAGAGCCATGGCCAGGCAGACATCAATGCAGATCAATGACAGCACAATGAGGTCAATGCCCCATTAAAGTCACCCCAAGGATAAGAGAGGACAGGCTTTCCAAACACGGTGATAACGGAGTGTCAGGCCTCTGAGACCAAGCCTGCAAGTATACATCCAGATGGCCTGAAGCAAGTGAAGAATCACAAAAGAAGGGAAAATGGCCGGTTCCTGCCTTAACTGATGACGTTCCACCATTGTGATTTGTTTTGTTCCTGTCCCACCTTAGCTGAGCGATTAACCTTTAGAAATTCCTTCTCCTGGCTCAGAAGCTCCCCCACTGAGCACCTTGTGACCCCCGCCCCTGCCCGGAAGAGAAAAAACCCCCTTCAACCTGTAATTTTCCAGTACCCACCCAAATCCTATAAAACAGCCCCACCCCTATCTCCCTTCACTGACTCTCTTTTCGGACTCAGCCCACCTCCACCCAGGTGAAATAAACAGCCTTGTTGCTCACACAAAGGCTGTTTGGTGGTCTCTTCACAGGGATGTGCGAGACACTGAGCTAGGTTTAAGAAAACAAACGCTATTTCAGTATTAATAGTATTTGTTCCTGGACTTAGGTTGCAAGTGACTCACTGGGCAGAGCTTAAAGAAAAACATGCCCTGTATTTTATTGGTCACTTTCTGATGTCAAAGGATGAGGCTGTAGAGGAAGGGCAGTAGATCAATCCAGTTTCTGATAAAGTGAAAGGCGTTCCTTCATATTCTATTAACTTAATGTTGAGAGTCACTTAGCTTCAAAAATACAGTAAGTAAACTATTTTAAATGCTGAACTATCAGAGGAGATAATAAACAAAGGTGTTTTTGTTGTTGTTTGGAGACATGGTCTCACTCTGCTGCCCAAGCTGGAGTCCAGTGGTGCAATCTTAACTCACTGCATCCTCAAACTCCTGGACACAAGTGATCCTCCCACTTACCTCCTGAGTAGCTGGGACTACAAGCACATGCCACTGTGTGCCCAGCTACATTTTGTTTTGAAACGGAGTCTCGCTCTGTCACCCAGGCTGGAGTTCTATGGCGCCATCTTGGCTCCCTGAAACCTACACCTCCCAGGTTCAAGCAATTCTCCTGCCTCAGCCTCCTGAGTAGCTGGGATTACAGGTGCGCACCACCACGCCCATCTAATGTTTGTATCTTTAGTAGCTCCCAGCTGCTAACTTTATATTATTTGCAGAGACAAGGTCTGGTTTTGTTGCCCAAGCTGGTCTCAAACTCCTGGTTTCAAGCGATCCCCTGCCCTCAGCCTCCCAAATGCTTGGATTACAGGCGTGGCCTCTAAACTAAAGGTTTTAATGAAGGAGAAGAAAAGCCTTGGGGGAAAAAGGCTATTATTCCGTTTGATTCACAAATTATGCATAATGGCACATGTGCTACCTTGCTTGGGTTATGAAGGTATGCATTTTCACTTGACTTTTATAAGGTAGAGATAAGGGGCAGGAGAAGCTGATAATAGAGGAGTAAGAAATAACCTTGTAGAGTATATTATTATCGGCATAAACTTAACAATCTGTTAATTAAATTTTGATCTGTTAAATGAATTTAACAATATGTTGCATATATGCTACAGTAGTAATTTCTTCCCTTGAAGGAATGAACTTTATGGAAGTGATTCTCTTTATTGGCACTCAAAAGAGAAGCACCTCAAAATTTAAAAAGATTTCTTTTGTAGAGATGAGGTCTCATTATGATGCCCAGTCTGGTCTTGAACTCCCAGGCTCACGCAATCCTCCTGCCGCCTCAGCCTCCTGAAGTGTTAGGATTACAGGCTTAAGCCACCATGCCTGGCCCAATCAATTTAAAACTTTTCTTTTGTTTTACTACTTGTTTTACATCATGTTACTGTGCAAAGAGCTTTGAAAAGGGAACTACCAGACCTGGATTCAAATTCTGGTTCTGACTTTGAGCCAGCCTCTTAAATTCTGTAAAAACTGTAGTTTCCTCAACTCCAAAATAGGAATATTAATGCCTATCCCATAACATCCTAGGATGTTATTCAGGTTGGGCACTGTGACTTACGCCTGTAATCCCAGCACTTTGGGAGGCTGAAGCAGGTGGATCACCTGAGATCAGGAGTTCAAGATCAGCCTGGCCAACATGGTGAAACCCCATCTCTACAAAAATACAAAACTTAGCTAGGCATGGTGGCAGGTGCCTGTAATCCCAGCTACTCAGGAGGCTGAGGCAGGAGAATCATTTGAACCCAGGAGGTGGAGGTTGCAGTGGGTCAAGATTGCACCACTGCATTCCAGTCTAGGGACAGAGTGAGACTCCATCTCAAAAAAGAAAAGAAAGTCAAAATCCAGTATATTCCAGGGGCTCCTGTGTATTAAGTGTTTTTAGTATCCCAGGTGATACGTTAAACACTTCATATGTGTCATGTCATTTTATTCTCACAGTAACACTATATGAGAGTTTCTATAATGGTTCCATTATACAGACGAGAAAGCTATGTTTAGAGAGCTTGTCCAAGGTCAGACAGCTAAAAGAGTGGCAAGTTGGAATCTGAACCCAAGTGTGTCTGCCTCTGGAGGCTGAGCTATCAACCCCTACATTATGTGGCCACTTTTCTATCACCCTAAAGCCAGAAAATGTATGTGAAAGCACACTGCAGATGGCAAATACTGTCCTGGATTAGTTTCATTTTTCAGCAATGACTGGTGTGGATAGAGCTGGGGAGAATATGAGAGAAGAAAGTGACATGACCTGCCCCCAGAACCTCCATTCATTTTACTTGTCCATTATCACCATCTCTCATCCTCACTTGCAACTAGTATCAATGCAGATGCGTTCAAATGCAAGTAACAGAAAATGCTTACACCATCAGGACATTTATTGTCTTTTTAAAAAGAAGTATGGAATCAGATGCTCGCAGTTTAGATCAGCAGTTTCACAAGGTTGGGGCTCTGGACTCTCATTTCTATCACTCTGCTCAAGTTCACATGTGGACTGCTACAGTTCCAAGTCTCACACTCTAATGAGACTTTTCTTCAAAACCAAGAAGACAGCTAGCCAGGGTCGTGAATGAGCACTCCTTATATGCTTCTTTTGTTTTATTGGAAAATCCATTCTTTGGAAATGGAAATATCTATAAGGAAACTCCACAGCACATGTCCCTTACATGTCATTGACTAGAAATGGATATATAATGTATTAGGATGGGCCAGGCTAGGCTTCGGTAAGAAATAAGTCCTGAAATCTCAGTGGCTGAACACAACAGAGGTTTAATTCTTGCTTGCCTGACAACCTTTGTGTCTTGGTGGCCCTCTTTCATCTTGTGTTGTACCGTCTGGAACATGTAGCATCCACCATCACTGCAGCAGGGGAAGAGAGAGACGGAAATGGCGCACGGTTTTTGTTTTTGTTTTTGTTTTTGTTTTTTTGAGACGGAGTTTTCCTCTTACTGCCTAGGCTGGAGTGCAATGGCATGATATCGGCTCACTGCAACCTCCGCCTCCTAGGTTCAAACAATTCTCCTGTCTCAGCCTCCTGAGTAGCTAGGATTACAAGCACATGCCACCATGCCCGGCTAATTTTTTTTTTTTTTTTTTTT
>NC_045442.1:40066059-40133993 GCF_002776525.5 Piliocolobus tephrosceles | reverse complement strand
CCTCCCAAAGTGCTGGGATTACAGGCTTGAGCCACCGCGCCCGGCCTTGTTCAACATTTTCATTTGTGAGGAAGGAGTTGAGGCTCAAGACAGGAATGGCTGTGTCAGTAGCGCACAGCAACAGAGCTGGCTCTTGATGCGACTCCAGCACCCTCTGCATTACAGTATTTGCACAAGCCCACCTTCCCAGGCTCGGACAGCCCGGATGCTGCCAAGCCTCCCTCAGCTCTCAGTGACTCTGGAGCCCTTCCTAGGAGGCTCATCTGTGGCCAGCTGCTGAACTCAATCAGCATAGAGGAAACAGACAGTCAGAGTTCAGGGTGTTGGCCAGGCTGAGTCATTGTCTTCAGTCCCTCCGAAGGGCTGCGTGTTAGGGCCCTCATTGGATATCCCTTCCCCAGCCATGTCTTTTCTCTCCTTTTGGAATCCAGATCACCTGGAGATCGTATTTCCCAGGAAAGGAAGGACCCCACGCTGAGAACACATCTTACGATAAATGATCCCTCTCTTCTCAAAATTTACTTCTGTGTTACATCCTCTCTAGCCCTGCTTTTTAATTTCCACTGCCTGTTTCTTTGGGGCGGTGGGGGTGGAGTGGGGGAGTACCAGTGTGGTGATGTCCCCTCCCATCCCCACCCCCATCCTTATCCATCTTTACTGCAGGCTCCTGAGGACCACAACTTAGATAGCAGAGATGTCGAAAGGCTCACTAAACCTCAAATTTCCATTTTCATTCAGTCAGCTATTTAATTATTCAACTATTGAAAATATTTTAAGTCCCTACTATGTGTCAGATGCTAAAAAAAAAAAAAAAAAAATCACAAACTTACACTTATTAAGCCTTTACTACACTAAAGGTGTGACATTTAGTATATTATCTTACACAAGCCTATGAAGGAAGTATTTTATTTATTTATTTTTAATTTTTTAATTTGTTTTGAGACTTGATCTGTCACCCAGGCTGGAGTGCAGTGGCACGATCTTGGCTCACTGCAACCTCCACCTCCTGGGTTCAAGCAATTCTCCTGCCTCAGCCTCCTGAGTAGCTGGGATTACAGGCACCTACCACCCATATCATTCAATTTGAAAGTATTTTAATGACTGTGTAATATTCTACTGAAGACATATAACTTATTTACCTTCCCCCACTGTTGACCTTATATCTATTTTAGAAGTGGTTCAGTGTTTCAGTGTTTAATATTTTCTTTCTTTCTTACTTTCTTTTTCTTTTTTTTTTTTTTTGAAACAGAGTCTTGCTCTGTTGCCCAGGCTGGAGTGCAGTGGTGCCATCTCGGCTCACTGCAACCTCCGCCTCCTGGGTTCAAGCTATTCTCCCTGCCTCAGCCTCCCGAGTAGCTGGGATTACAGGCACCCACCACCATGCCCAGATAATTTTTGTCTTTTTAGTAGAGACGGGGTTTTGCCATGTTGGCCAGGCTGTTCTCGAACTCCTGACCTCAATGATCCACCTGCCTCAGCCTCCCAAAGTGCTGGGTTTACAGGCGTGTGAGTCACCATGCCCAGTCTTGAAGGATGCATTGTTATTTTCATTTTACAAATGAAGAAACAGAGATCTAGAGAAGTGATGTCACTTGCCCAGTGGTGCACAGTCAGTGAGCTACAGAACAGGAATCAAACCCAGGAGGCCACACCCAAGTATCAGACATTTCCTGCAAGTGTTCAATTGTGAGGCTTGTGGCTCAGGGCTCTTCCCCTTCAGCTGCACCCCACAGGCAGTGCCAGAGTGCTGAAGCACGCAGCCCCAAGCAAGGGCCAACGGGTGAGCAGGAGTGGCAGAGATGCCCAGGCCTAGGTTCTGGCCACTGAAGTGTGTTGTAGCTTTGGGACTTCCAGAGTGGAATTCCAGAATGTTCCATCAGGTTCCATTCTTCAGTGGTGCATGGTTGCAAAGCTGCAGCTCAGGGAAGAGCCCCTCCAAGATCACTGGGTTGAGAATTGAGAACCTGAGTCTGCTCCACTGGGGCTAATGAGCCATGTAAGCGGGATCATCTCCCTTTGCTGCATGGGGGCCACCCGCTGCCTCCTCTGTGAAATGGGAGAGCATACCAACTGCCCTGGAGAGCTGTCCTCAAGATGAGATAAGAGAGCGTGCACGTAAAAGGGTCTGGAAATTCAGAGGTCTTTGCTTGTATGAATATATGTCCTTATTTATCGCCATGTGACAGGCTGGTGAGTCTTGACTGAGTTTCTCTGGAGATTGAAGCAGTAGTCAAGTTTTTAACATAGGATTGCCTTTTTGGTTTTGTTTTTAATGACTGCCACACATACTCTGTCCTAAAAGAAAGAGAAGTTTAACAACAACAGCAAAATATGCAGGACATAATCTTGCAAGTAGAAATGGATGTGGTTAACCTTGGGGAAAACTACATGGTCGACACTTTTCCCATTTCACTTTAAACCAGTGGAGACTAAAGCAGAGCCTGGCCTCTGAAAGCTATTGCTGGAGGGTGGGTGTGGTGCATAGCTGTGTCCTTTCACCTTGCAGCCAAGCTGGGGCCTAAATATGGCACAGGACAGTTGTGTGCATTAAGGAAACTGTGGGATAGAATAGAAAAATAATGTGACTGGAAAAAAATTGTTTTTCTTTGATACAGAGTGAGACTGCCCAGGCTGGAGTGCAGTGGTGCGATCTCAACTCACTGCAACTTTCACCTCCTGGGTTCAAGCAATTCTCCTGCCTCAGCCTCCTAAGTAGCTGGGACTACAGGCATGCGCCACCACGCCCAGCTATTTTTTGTATTTATAGTAGAGACGAGGTTTCGCCATAGTGGCTAGACTGGTCTTGAATTCCTGACCTCAAGTGATCCACCCACCTCAGTCTCCCAAAGTGCTGGGATTACAGGTATGAGCCACTGCACTGGGTCCTAGAAACAATTTTTAAATGCATATTACAATATAGTGTGTACAACATAACTCCCATTTTATAAAATACCTGTAGGCATACAGACAGCCCTGGATGTACAGAAAACACACTGGAGAGTTACACAGCACAATCTCACAGGGTTATTGCTGTGTGGAAGAATGATGGACAAATTTCTATTTTTCTTGCATTTTGTAATGGAAACATAGAGCTAATAAAGAAGCCAAAAAGAGAGAAAGTGATGCAAGAGGAATCGCGCAACACTGCAATATCTTGGCTAATGGTCTCCTTGGGATGTGTGGAATTTCGGTGAAGCCACATCTTGTACTGCAGATGTGAAACCTGTGAAACATAGTGAAACCCTGTCTCTACTAAAATTACAAAAAGTACCTGGGTGTGGTGGCGTGTGCCTGTACTCCCAGCCACTTGGGACACTAAGGCAGGAGAATCACTTGAACCTGGGAAGCAGAGGTTGCAGTGAGCTGAGATCGCACCACTGCACTCCAGCCTGGGTGACAGAGTGAGACTCCATCTCAAAAAAAAAAAAAGAATTAGAAAGAATTAGTAGTAGTGGCCAGGCACTGTGGTTCACGCCTGTCATCCCAGCACTTTGGGAGGCCACGGTGGGTAGATCATGAGGCCAAGAGATAGAGACCATCCTGGCCAACATCGTGAAACCCCATTTCTCTACTAAAGATGTAAAAATTAGCAGGGCATGGTGGCGCATGCCAGTAGTCCCAGCTACTCAGGAGGCTGAGGCAGAAGAATCACTTGAATCCAGAAGGCAGAGGTTGCAGTGAGCCGAAATCATGTCACTGCACTCCAGCCTGGTGACAGAGTGATATACCACCTCAAAATTTTCGTTGTTTTAGTTAAGACGGGGTTTCAGCATGTTGGCCAGGCTGGTCTTGAACTCCTGACCTTGTGATCTGCCCACCTCAGTCTCCCAAAGTGCTGGGATTACAGGTGTGAGCCACCGCACCCGACCACTGCTACTATTATTGTTATTGTTCTTTCTGGCCCCCTTGCCAGTCCCCCTACTCCTCACTGTTCCTTCTTCCCCAAAGTTACCTCAGCAGTGGGGGGGCTGATCCTTTCTGGACTATTGACTCCTAAGGCCTCCTCAGGGCACTGGGGCTTTTTGAGGCATGGCTTCATCTCTTTTGTCTGCCTGGGAGGAACAGAGTTTAGTCACCCCAGGACTCCAGCGACAGTGGTCAGGCCTGGCCGTCCAATGTGAGGACACCCCCCACCCCAACAGTTGCTAAAGGGCTGGCCCTTGCTCTCCTTTCTTCATCTTCTCAGGCAAGATTGCCGCAGAAATGAGCTTGCAGACACTCCCAGGCAGACAAAGCCGGCTCAGTGGGACTCACACATGAGCCCTGCCCCGTCGACACCGCCCCTGTGATAGGGTATGTAACTGCCCAGTGGGTTCACCTTGCCTGCTGCCTAGACAGAGCTTATTTTTCAAGACAGGGGAATTGCAATGGAGAAAGAGTAATTCACTCAGAGCCGGCTGTGTAGGAGACTGCAGTTTTTTTATTACTCAAATCAGTCTCCGCCAGCATCTGTGGATTAGAACTTTTAAAGATAATTTGGCGGGTAGGGGCTTGGAAAGTGGAGAGGGCTGGTTGGTCAGGTTGGAGATGGAATCATAGAGGGTCGAAGTGAATTTTTCTTGCTGTTTTCTATTCCTGGGTGTGATGGCAGAACTGGTTGAGCCAGATTACCGGTCTGGGTGGTGTTGGCTGGTCCATGGAGAGCAGGGTCTGCAGAATATCTCAAGCACTCATCTTGGGCTTTGCAATAGTGATGTTACCCCAGGAGCAATTTGGGGAGATTCAGAATCTTGGAGCCAGCATGACGTCTAAACTGTAATTTCTAATCTTGTAGCTAATTTGTTAGTCCTGCAAAGGCAGACTAGTCCCCGGGCAAGAAGAGGGTCTTTTAGGGAAAAGGGCTGCTATCAATTTTGTTTCAGAGTCAAACCATGAACTGAATTCCTTCCCAAAGTTAGTTTAGTCTATGACCAGGAATGAACAAGGACAGCTTGCTTAAAGTTTAGAAGGAAGATGGAGTCAGTTAGGTCTGATTCTTTCACTGTCATAATTTCCTCAGTTATGATCTTGCGAAGGTGATTTCAGGTATGGGGTGGGCTTTGAGGGCTTGAGCAGAAAGTGCAATCAAGTGGGCAGAGAAAGCCAGTGAGATGGGCCATTGCTGCTCGCAAGCCCACAAACCACGAGGCACAGGCACCTCTAACCACAGTGCAGGTTTCAGCCTGCCCAGGACTCCCACCTGAGGGGCACGCACAGGGGCTCAGCCAGACCCTGTTGGCCATGCCCAGAACCTTGGCTGCATCAACCCCGGGGAAGGAATGCCTTCCAACTCATCTGTTCAGGGAAGTCCCTATTTTTCTAACTTATATAAAGCTTTGAGTGTGCTAGCTGTGGCCCGGCCACTCTATCTTGTTTAAAGTAGACATGGTATGATCCCTGCCCTGGGCCCCTAGTGTGTGAACAACTTCCAAACAGGCAGCTGAACACTTGAGTCTTGCTCTTATTTTCCAGCTTCTACTTGGGTTCCTTTCTTTTGACTGATAGGTGTGCTATGGACAGTGGAGAAGATCACAGGGCTGGGCACCCCAGAGCCCTTGCCCCTTCGCAGGCATGTGATGCTCTCTCAGGCCTTCCTACCTTTGCAGTGCTATTCCCTTGGTCTGAATGCCTGTGCCCTGTCTACCTGGGAACTCGTGGGCCTCCTTGAAGAAGGGGCCTTGCACTACCATCAGGGTACAAGGTGGTCTTTCCCCGTCACCCTACTCTGGCCTGGCTGAGGTGGTTACCCAGCTGTGAATGCTCAGGGCAGTTGAGCCTGGGGATCTGGGAGAGGTCTCACCTCGACAACATGGGAGGAAAGAGGCAGGAGAGAGACTTGAAATCTTTGCCTGAGGGTCAGCAACCTTTGCATTCTGCTCTATAATATATTCTAATTTTGCAAAGAGATACCCCGAACCTGGAAAGGCATATGTCTCAGAACTGATAGGTATAGACAGACAGACAGACAGATACATACGTACACAGACAGAGGGACAGACTCTCACAGAGAGATCTGGAGGGGGAGCAATGAACCAGTAAGCATTTTCATACCAACTTTATAATATTTTTCCAGAGGAAAAATAAGAAAACCGGCTCACACCTGTAATCCCAGCACTTTGGGAGGCTAAGGCAAGTGGATCACTTGAGGTCAGGAGTATGAGACCAGCCTGGCCAACATGGCAAAACCCCATCTCTACTAAAAATACAGGTCTCGAACCCAGCTACACAGGAGGCTGAGGCAGGAGAATCACTTCAACCTGGGAGGCGGAGGTTGCAGTGAGCCAAGGTCATGCCACTGCATTCCAGCCTGGGCAACAGAGAGAGACTCTGTCTCAAAAAAAAAGCAAAAGAAAGAAAAAAAAGAAAGAAAGAAAGAGAGAAAGAGAGGGAGGGAGGGAGAGAGAGAGAGAAAGGAAGGAAGGAAGAGAAAGAAGAAAGAAAGACAGAAAGAAGAAGAAGGAAGGAAGGAAAGAAAGAAAGAAAGAAAGAAGGAAGAGAAAGAAGAAAGACAGAAAAAGAAGAAAGAAAGAAAGAGAAAGAAGAAAGAAAAAGAAGAAAGAAAGAAAGAGAAAGAAAGAGACAGAGAGGGAGGGAGAGAAAAGAAAAGAAAAGTATACACAGAAAAAGTCTCCTGTGCACCTCTCCCCTCCTGTTTGGTTGGAAATATAAAGAGGTACAGAAGCCATCTGCAATGTTGTTTTTCTCTTTAGCTTAGAAACGAGACTGTCCAGATTTACGCTTGGTGGATCCTTGTCTCAGTTTCTATGGTTTTATCTGAGAGTGGAAGAGGTAAAGAACTAATACCATGGGCAATAAATATGACTTTCACAGTGATGGATCAGCCTACGGGTATCTGCTGTCCAGTCTCCAAGGAATATGTGAAGTCTGTCTACCCGGAGGATGCCACACCCAGCCCTGTGTATGAAAGGGATTCACAGCTGTGCGCATCTGGGGCCCGAACACAAAACGGAGCCTGATGGGTTGGTTAAAGGGGTCACAGAGGTTGTGGTGAAACCTCTATGAAAAAAAATGGTAACATTTTTGGCTTTTGCCACTAGATGTGACCCCACGACAGGGTTAAAAATAAGAGGTAAAGTCTTGTGAGATCTCAAGAGCACAGGATTTCTCAGCCTCAGCACTATCAACATTTTGGGCTGGACAATTCTTTGTTATGGGGAATGTCTTGTGCATTGTAGGATGTTAGCAGCAGCGTCCCTGGCACTGGATATCAGTAGCAATCTCCCAGTTATGACAACTAAAAATGGCTCCAGACATGACAAAATGTCCGAGGGTGGGGGTTACAGCAAAATCTTCCCCATTTAAGATGCACCGCTCTAGTGGTTCAGAGCGAAGACTCTGGAATCAGACTGTCTCAATTCAAATCCCAATGTTTGCAACTTGTGGGGGAATTGAATGAGTTAACAAACGCAAAGGAAGGATGGCCATACGCTTTATCCTCCAAACCAGAGCAATTTGAGAATGAAAAAGGTTCTAATAATTTCATAAACTGGGGCTGACCATGGTGGCTCATGCCTATAATCACAGCAATTTGGGAGACCAAGGTGGGAGGATTGCTTGAGACCAAGAGTTCAAGACCTGTCTGGGCACCATAGCGAGACCTCACCTCCCAAAAAATAAAAAAATTATCTGGGCATGGTGGTGTGCACCTGTAGTCCCAACTACTCATGAGGCTGAGGCAGGAGGATCACTTGGGCCCAGGAGTTCCAGGCTGCAGTAAGCTATGCCCATGCCACTATACCCAACTTGCGTGACAGAGTGGGACCTTGTCTCCAATAATAATAATAGTATCATAAACTGGGACTGTCAGCAGAGTTGTGTCCATAATCCATATACAGTGTTGACCACAGAGCCTGACCCACCGTGTCCACTCAGTGACCAAAATGCTAAATGCTTTACATAAAGGAACTTCATTTAATCTTCCCCAAACCCTGCGAGGTCAGTACTATCGCTATCCCCTTTCATATATGGGAAGACTGAAACTCTAAGAAACTACAGTAACTTGCCCAAGGTCACACAGAGAGTTGTCCAACCAGGGCTCTGGTCCCCAAAGGCTAGTGCCCACATGTGCTCGGGTACCGCAGGGAAATGGCATTATTCAACACCCATCCAGCTCTGCATGAACTGCTAGCTCTGCTAGGTAATTCACAGTTCCAGCATTCAACTCATGACATTGTACCTTTACAAAGCTGAGTGTTTAGGAGTTGCTGTGATAAAAAGCAGGGACTGCATTAAAATCAACATGGAGCAGGAAAGGAGGATAGCAGTGCTCAATATGATTTTGTTTTGAAAATCTATGCAGAGTGTAACAAGTGCACCCAGCCCATCAGGAAGCTATTGTTGTTGGTTTTTTTAAAAAAAAATTTTTTTGAGACAGGGTCTTTCTCTGTTGCCCACATTGGAGTACAGTGGCATGACCATAGCTCACTGTAGCCTGGACCTCTCAGGCTCAAGCCATCCTCCCACTTTAGCCTTCCAGGAAGCTGGGACTATAGGTACAAGCCCCCATGCCCAGCTATCTTTTTTTTTTTTTTTTTAATTTTTTTGTAAAGGTGGGATCTGGTTATGTTGCCCAGGCTAGTTTTGAACTCCTGGGCTCAAGTGATCCTCCAGCCTCAGCCTCCCAAAGTGTTGGGATTACAGGAGTGAGCCATTGCACCTGGCCTTACTGTGGTTATTTAAGAATGAAACAACAGGTCGGGTGTGTGTAATTGCAGCAGTTGGGGAGACTGAGGTGGGTGGATCATTTGAGGTCAGGAGTTTGAGACCAGCCTGACCAACATGGTGAAACCCCATCTGTACTCTAAAATACAAAAATTAGCCGGGCGTGGTGGTGGGTGCCTGTAATCTCAGCTACTCAGGAAGCTGAGGGAGGAGAATCGCTTAAACCCAGGAGGCGGAGGTTGCAGTGAGCTGAGATGGCGCCACTGCACTCCAGCATGGGTGACAGAGATTTCCTCCCAAAAATAAAAATAAGAAAAGAATGAAACAACAAAATTTTTACCCCAATTTATATGTATTATTATTTTCCAAGATAGTTACTAAGTTGTTAGGACATAAAGTCTTCTTAAGTTGTTTGAACCCAGCTGCTTAATAAATGAAACTGTTTCTGTTTGGTTTTTCTTTTAGCCTAGGGGTACCATGAAGGTGCTGTGAATGGAGAAAGTCTATGAGCCTCTGCACTCAACATTTTGCCATTGGTAGAACCCAGGAGGTTAATGTTGGAGAAGGCCTTTGAGTGCAGACAGCCCACCCTGGTTGTACATCCTGGGGAAACCTCTCTGTGTCTATATCACACCAGCCTGTGATGTAATCAGTCTCTCTCTGTCTTTCTCTGTGTTTTCCCTCTTGCTTTCTCTCTCTCTCACACACACACATACATATACATATAGTTTCCTTTCCCTCAACACAAACACTAACATCCCCTGACCCTAATCAGACAATTGCCAAAACCCCATTTGTCTGAATTCCCTTTATTTCAATTTTTTGCCCTTTTTCAACTGTTTCAGGAAGCAAACCGGTTCTGTTTTTCAACTCGAACCTAGTCAGTGTTCAAGCTGAGCATCTACTTCTCAGGTTAGAAGTCACATTATCAGCTCAGACCCGTTTGGTACCATGAAAAGCAGACACACAAATGGACCCCCTCCCCAGACAGTACTTGCGACTGATGCAACCAGCCTGAAGTACTTAGGTTTCTTTTCTTTTCTTTTCTTTTCTTTTCTTTTCTTTTCTTTTCTTTTCTTTTCTTTTCTTTTTTGAGACAGAGTCTCGCTCTGTCACCCAGGCTGGAGTGCAGTGGTGTGATCTTGACTCACTGCAACCTCCACCTCCTGGTTTCAAGCAATTCTCCTGCCTCAGCCTCCCAAGTAGCTGGGATTACAGGTACCCACCACCACGCCCAGCTAATTTTTGTATTTTTAGTAGAGACAGTGTTTCACCATGTTGGCCATGGCTGATCTGGAGCTCCTGACCTTGAGTGATCCACCCGCCTCGGCCTCCCAAAGTGCTGAGATTACAGGCATGAGCCACTGCGCCCAGTCAGTACTTAGATTTCTTAAGATCCAACCTTAAGAAAGACAATTAGAAGACAGAATGGGCAACTGGGAGAGGCCTGGTAATATGGCAGAGGGGAGAGGGGGTGAAGGTGTTGGGTGGTAGGAGGGTGGCTGGTTGGGGAAGTGGCCACTGGATCTTAGGCCACAGGCATACTTTTCTATCTCCAGCTTCCTCATTTACAGAAAACCAGACTGCAGTGGTGTGATGGAAATGTGTGGGACGGGGACAGGTGACTGGCTTTCATTACTAACCAGAGGACAGCTTAGACAAGTCACTCTGGCTGGGCCTCAGTTTCCTTATCTCTAACAGGACTGGATTGCCCAGTGCTCCTCAGACTGTGGCACCTGGGGCACATTAATAGCTTGTGTGTGTATCTGGCCTTGAAATATCTGTCTTCCTGGGATGGCAAGTGTATTAAAAAATGTGGAAGGACTCACCCTTTTTAACAAGAAAGCATTTTATGTCATTGTTCAGAATGCAAAATATATATGCATTTTAGTTACAATAATATTTGATAACATTTAATGAGTAATTACTGTATGCCAAGTGTGCCAAACTCTAGGTGAGCCTCACAATAACCTAATGGGGTATTATTATTCCCATTTTATAGATTAAAAATCTGGGGTAGAGGGGGTAGATAATCCACCTAAGGACCTGTTATTAAGTAGTGATAAAAGATCTCCACTCCCTCTCTCCCCCACAAAAAATATGGACTCATTACAAGTTGCTTTAGGATCTACCTCCAGACCCATGGAATTTCTTTAGTAAAATCTGAACGACACAGGCCAAAATAATCTCCAAAGGCCAGCTCTGACACTTTTAAATCAATTTTAGCTAAATCCGTTCACAAAAGGCTTCGCACATCCAGTGTCCCTGAAAGATGAAGGAGGTTGGGCAGGCCCTGCGGGGGCTCGAGGAATTCGCTAAGTGAGTTTTCTGGCTTCTGAGTACACTTTAAAATGGCCAGAGGGCGCGAGGCTTCCGGCTAGGCCGCCACCTCCCCGCCCAGCTGTGGTGTTTGCAGCCAGTGTTGTCGGGCACTTCCTTGTTCCCGCGCGCCCCGGGCGCAGCTCCCTGCACCCAGCGCTAGCGCTCCTCAGAAGGGAGGGGGCCAGAGGTGAGATTTCGCAACCACCTCCCTCCCTCTTTCCCCGCCTTTGCACGCAGTCTTCTCCCAGATGAGCCCTCTCTCAGACCGCTGCGGGCCGCCAGGCACCGGGAATGTCCACTGAATGCGCGCGGACAGCGGGCGACGCGCCCTTGCGCAGCCTGGAGCAAGCCAACCGCTCCCGCTTCTCCTTCTTCTCGGACGTCAAGGGCGACCACCGGCTACTGCTGACCGCAGTGGAGACAACCGTGCTGGCGCTCATCTTTGCAGTGTCGCTGCTGGGCAACGTGTGCGCCCTGGTGCTGGTGGCGCGCCGACGACGCCGCGGCACGACAGCCTGCCTGGTGCTCAACCTCTTCTGCGCCGACCTGCTCTTCATCAGTGCGATCCCTCTGGTGCTGGCCGTGCGCTGGACCGAGGCATGGCTGCTGGGCCCCGTTGCCTGCCACTTGCTCTTCTACGTGATGACCCTGAGCGGCAGCGTCACCATGCTCACGCTGGCCGCGGTCAGCCTAGAGCGCATGGTGTGCATCGTGCACCTGCAGCGCGGCGTGCGGGGTCCTGGGCGGCGGGCGCGGGCAGTGCTGCTGGCACTCATCTGGGGCTACTCGGCGGTCGCCGCTCTGCCTCTCTGCGTCTTCTTCCGAGTCGTCCCGCAACGGCTACCCGGGGCCGACCAGGTGAGCGCCCCTCTGTGCTTGCCGGGCAGGTGTCCTGCGCAGGCTGGGAAGCGGGGCCCCGACGCAAGCTGGGATGAGGATGATCAACAACAATAGCCATTTATTGCACTTAATCGTTGTGCCAAACCTTGTGCCCATCTCTGTGAAGTTTAATCTCTTAAATCTCACTACAACGCTGTGCACACGCCCTCCTAAATGATGTAGTGGAGTCCCCCAAATTCTTGCGAAATGCAATGACTGTTCCGAGGTTAATTAACGAGTAGTTTAGGAGCGAGACGGAACTTTGGGGGTGCAGGGTGGCCAATCACTTTGTATTGAATCATGGTTCCTCGCCAGGTGTTACAATACTGTTATTATCACGCCCATTTCACAGATGAGAAGCAGAGCCACACCGAAGTGTATAATAACTTTCCCAGAGTATTTTACCCGTAATTCGAGGAGGAGTTGGGCTCCTTCCAGAAGTTTACCCGTAATTCAAGGAGGAGTTGAGCTCCTGTCCAGGGCTGGGTTATGGTCCTGCTTTGAAAGCGCGTGGGCAAGCGCGTGTGACCTAGGGACCTCAGATGCAATGCTGTCTTTAGGGAACTTGTGACGGAATTCCCTTCCGGGGTCTTCAGTATTTTTCAGCTGCAAAACGGAAGGATTACACTAGACCTTCAAGGTGTCCTGGGCTCCTTAAATGTGCAGATTACAAAGGCTGGGCCGAGGAGCTTTGTTTTGCGTAGCGGGTCCATAGTTGTCATTATTAGGTCATGGGGGCTGGTGGGGGGGGGGGTGGTGGGAGTGACCATGATCTGAATAAGGTTCTATGCATAGTACAGGACATTGGCTCGGGTCCCCTCGAGTCCCGCGGTCCTGAATCACGAGCTCGGGTCTTTTACTCTTGCCGCTTTGTCCCGTGGTTGCAGGGTTCGTGCGCCCAGATCCACCCGGGAGAGTAGACTTAGACGCGGAGTCACGGTGGAGGACAGCGGCCGCTGTCTGGCTGTCTTCCTAGTGTGTTTGGTTCTCCGTGCCTCGCGGAGAGAGAGAGGGAAAGGACCTAGGTCTGTGCGCTGGGGGCTCAGCCTCCAGGAGCGTCTGCCGGTGGCTGGTTCTTGGCCTTCCCTTCCCTACCGGGGTCACTGGTTTTTCGGCCCGGAATCTCCTACCCTTAAGCTCCCTCTCCACGTAGGAGTGAGTATGAGGTGCCCTGAGTAATCGTGACACGAACAGGAATCACATTTCCAAAGAGGGACCTTCTAAGTGGTCAGAGAGGGGAGTAGGGAGGGAGAAATTACATGTCACCAGGGGAAGGCTCGGTTATGGAGATACACACAGCCCACCAGGGTCACCGCCTGGTTGTGTGACCCTACAGAGCCTGGAACAGAGAGGTGGTGCTTCTCTGGGGGTTTTCCCAGACCAGTCTCTCATACAGCCCTTTATGGGGGAGGGGGTAGGATGGATGGAGTCTGCCTCCCATATCCTGTGCGAGTTTTTTTTTTTTTTTTTTTTAACATAAACTTAAAATACTTGTTTCTAATGCTTGTGTGGAATACATTGTGAGGTGTTTGTTTGTTTATGGCCTTGAATGACTAACAGGCAGGAGCCCCATTAAGCTTGTGGCACTTGATCAAATAACATGCAAGCTTGTGGCCATGTCCACTCAAGTGGGGCCCAGAGAAGCCACGATTAGCTGAGCAGGTGGGTGCCATTTATAGGCAGACCACGGGCTGTGGCTTAGTGGGCAGGCTTGTTCTTAGGCCACACAAACCTGAGGATCAAGGTGGGCCACGCAGATGCCTCTAAAAGAATGGATCAGGTGGGGGCTGGGCTTCTGACATCAGTTTCTTTGATTTTTTTTTATAAGTTATTCTCTCAACGAGTTACAGTACTTATATATTTCTCACAGAACTTGAGGTATTTCACCTCATTTTCTTTCTTACGGGAGAAAATGATGTTCAGGGAATGAAAGACCAGGTAGAATGTATCTTGAAGGTATCTTAAGTTTTCTGATGTGTATTTTGTGCCTCTCCCTTTTTTCAATGATTTCAAGTATAATCCTAATTAATTGGCAAATGACATTAAAAAATAAGACTCTTGTCACTTCCCAGCCAAAGCCCAGACTAAAATTGTGTGCTGACAGGGACACAGGCAACTGTTTGGGTGAGAAGGCCTTGGCATAGGCGAGGGCCTTCCGTGTCTTGGCCACTTTGTACTGTACCCCTGTTAGGGAATCTGGGTGTGGTTAGAGCCCTCTGTGGTGCTTCCAGAGTGGTCACAGCTGTGCTGCAAGGTGCTTCCGTGGAGGTCTGTGTTGTGATGCCTGAGCACATAGACCTCCCTTATTCTAATGTTGAAATACTTCCTTGGTTTTAAGAGCCTTTGGAGAGGGATTTGGGCAAAACCACTGGGAGAGAATGAACCTGCGGTGTGCACTGGGGGCCAGGTGAGTTAGTTACCCACAGGAGCCCTACTCACTGAAATTAATAGAGGTGAGGTGGGAAAGCTTGAAATTAAAAAAAAAAAAAAAAAGTCCCTGGGTGCGGTGGCTCACACCTGTAATCCCAGCACTTTGGGAGGCTGAGATGGGTGGATCACTTGAGGTCAGGAATTGGAGACAAGCCTGGCCAACGTGGTGAAACCCCGTCTCTACTAAAAATACAAAAATTAGCTGGGTGTGGTGGTATGCACCTGTAGTCCCAGGTACAAGGGAGGCTGAGGCATGAGAATTGCTTGAACCCAGAAGGTGGAGGTTGCAGTGAGCTGAGATGGTGCCACTGCACTCCAGCCTGGCTAGCAAAGCAAAATTCAATCTCAAAAAAAAAAAAAAAAAAAAAAAAAAAATAAAAAGACAATCTTTTTTGGCTCTCCATCTTCTTTGTCTTCTTTCCTACCTGTCTGCCGCATCCACCCCATCTCTCTCTTTCTGTCTCTCTCTCTCTCTCTCTCACACACACACACACACTTTCACACCTACCTGCCCAGGAACCCAACAAACAGAAAAACCCCAGTTTCTTAAGGGTTGCTACCTGAACACATAGGAAATATCCCATTTTATAGGTTCAGCAGTTGAAGAAATAAGTTGAAAACAATGAAAGAAAATAAAGGAGGAGTGTAGTCATTAAAAAAAAAAAAAAAGCAACAGGAGGATCTGGTCTAGACTGACTGGGTCTCACATTTAAAATTAGCAAAGGCTTGTTTTCTCAATCGCCATATTCCCAGCTTTCTGCTTGTGGATTCTGCCTGCCCCATCCCACTTGAGACTAAATATGGATGTTTTGGATGGGGGATATTTTCCTAACCCAAACCACACACTGAGAGAATCAACCAAGCCTAAGCAGATGCTGGCTCTCTCCCCTCAAGGAGCGTTGGCCAAGGAAACTGCCCCTTAGAGCTTCTCCGACCTGAGAGCCCTCCTGAAACAGAAACTCAATCTCTCATCCATGTGGGCTATGGGTGCCCAGTAGTTCATGGTAATCAGACTCTAAAACTCCCCTGAAGAGAAGATGAGGGGATAAACATCCTAGAAATGTGAGACAACTTGGTATTTGGAGTGGGCTTTGGAGTCAAACGTTCTGTTTAAATCCCATCTCTGCCATTCGGGAGCTTTGTGACAGAATCCAAGCTGTCTAACCTCTCAGTACCTCACTTTCCTCTTCTGCAAAATGGGCATAATTATAGTATCAACCAACCTTACTGGATCGTCATGGGCACTCATGTTCAGTAAATGGGCCAACACCTGGTGCATACACAGTTAAGCGCATAAGAATTGCTAGCCATTATTAGTTTCCTTATCTTTGAGCATAAACATTTTAAACATCCTTCAAACAGTATAATTCTTCTGATTGCTGTAAAATAACAGATTGCCATTTAAAGAGGGTGGACACATCCTAGCAACGTTGACATCTCAGCCGGGTCAGCTCACTCTGCTTCAACAGGATTCCAGCCTGTGTATGCTGTGGCCCTTGCTGGGTGGTGACCCACATCGGCAGGTGGAGAAGACTGTCTATCCTGGCCAGGATGTGCTGCCCATTCATTCTGCAAACATTTACCGAGCACCCTTCCCCTCTTGCCCCTGCCACAAATCACGTAAATCCGCTTCCTTCTCTTCAAGGAGAAGCACATAGATGGTCCTAGATTCTGGCCTAATGTGGTCCTCACAGTCACCCCACCCCATATTCTTTTGTTTGTTCTAAAAGAGGAAATCTCTAAAGTCACAGAATGGCAAAAGATGGAACCAGAATGTAGCCCCACTCTTTTGGGTCCCTCTGGATGCCATCACCCTTGGGTTTATACTTCCTTGGGGCACTTGATCCCACTGCCCCACCCTACCCTAATTTAATACCAGGCTAGTCATGTGAACATTCACGTGTCTCTGCCGAGTGTGGATTGCCTGAGAAAACAAACACAGTTTGCTTGCCTTCATTACCATTAGAGAATACTTTTAAAATATAAGAAAGGAAGCATCTGTTGTGTTGATATTTTCTGTCTTTTTTGCTGGGTAGCTGATAGAAGAGGAAATATCCAACTGGGACTCCTAGGTTCTTAAAATGATCTTGAAGTCTTCCGTGTTGATGGCAGAGGTGAGGCATAGGAACAAGGATTTATCAAGGGTCTCCAGAGGTACTGCAGGAAGAATCATCAGAGGGACTGATAGGCAAACAGCTGGAACAAACAGCTGGAACTGATCTGCAAATAGGCAGTGTTTGCAAGTAAGTCAGCCAGTGTGGGGAGGGTCAGCATTTCCGGTGCCTGTGGACAGATGTCCCCATCCACAAGGGGAGTCTCCTTAGAAAATCTCGTTTGGCAATTTTGTCCTGAACACCTAGTATGTGTTAGTCAGAATTCTAGGTGCTGGGATGCTGGCTGGAAAAAGGCAGGCTTGGTCCCCACCCTTAGTAACACACTTCAGCAGGGGCTTCAGGCAGGGAAGGGGATGATTGCACAAGCTGTGGAGAGCTGTGAAAGGATCTCTGCTGGGTGTGGGGAGTCCAGGAAGCTATTGGGAGACGGCAGTGTCCCCAGTGAGTGTGAAGATGAGAGGAAGTAAGCCAGGCAAGGGAATGGAGACCAGGAGGGCGTTACAGGCAGAGGAGAGTCCACATGGAGGCCAAAGGAACAGTGAGTGCTGAAACTTGCAAGGGGTTCTCCACCACGCATGTGTACAGCGTGAGGTTCAGTGGGGGCAAAAGACAGTGCTGGAAGGGTTGGCAGAGGAGAGGGAGAAGGGCCAGAGTCATCCTGGTAGGAGGTTTGGACTTAGTGGTGATGGCCTGGTCTTGGTAAGGGTTGGGGGCAGGTCAGTGAAAATGCGATAGGTGGGTGAGTCAATGGTGATGAAGGAGGAACTTAGAGATTCCTTCTGAGTGGGGAGGAGGAGGTGGGCAGAAGGCCAGTGCTCAGGTTTCTGGGAGCTTGGAGAATGGCAGCCCTGTGCCCTGATTCGGGAAGTGTGGGAATCAGGTGGAACCATGTGGGGATGGGACCTTCAAAGCTTAATGTGCCTGTGAGGCCTCCTGCTGAGATGTCCAGGCCTCCTGCTGAGGTGTCCTCCTGGCTACTGGGTGAGTCTGGGGTTCAGGAAACACGGAGCTGCGAAGAGTAGATTGGAGCTTTATCTGCAAAAGGAGCCGTGGAAATGGGTGAGATAGCCAGGGAGAAGTGGAGACTGGCATGAGGCAGAACACATTTGGGGGATCCAAGTCACACTTATCCCTTCATTGTGAGTGGCCTCCCATTTCATTCCAGAATTCTGGTCTGACACCTGAGCTCCAGCCTCCCTATGCCCCTGGCTGCGGTCCTTCCAGGCATAGCGGAAACAACCCCTCCTGGGTGGCTCTGCCCTCTCTGGTCCTCTGAGGCTCTCTGGGCACTTCCAGCTGCTTGTCCTGTCCTGAAGTGTCCTAGTGCTTCTCTGCCTGCCTCACTGCTGGAGGATAGGGCCAGCGCCTTGCTCTTCCTCACCGTGGCTTCGCTGTGGTCAGCCACCATGTCTGGAGTCGGGTGGTTGAGCAAATGAATTAAAGAAGACTATTGTTGACTCTGCCAATTCTGCTTCTGTAACTCAGTAACAAGGCAGAGCTGCCACTTTTGTTTTGCAAGTTCCCTTTTTAAAATCAGGAGACATTTCACATGTGCAGAAAAAGTACAGAGACTATGATAAGACTCACACCCCTACCTTACAGACTTGACATACTGCCTAACTCCTCTACATGTCACAGCCTGCGGGAGAATATCTAGAATCAAAATGACTTAAACCAAATGGATTTTCCCACAGAAACCAACTTATGACATCAACTTGGATCTCTGTGGGCATGGCACCTGTTATTTTATTTTTTAATGAGACCAGACAGTGCATTTAGTCAACAATACCATATAAAACCTTCTAAAGAACATACCAATCCATCATTTAGGCCCCCGAGTCAGTTGCACTGCCTCTCAGTTCATGTGTGAGGGTGTTGGGCAGAGTTCTTATCTTACTTCCTTATCACACTTCCTGCCCTGAGCAACAGCCACAAATCAAAAGGTGAGAGAATGTCTTTATTAAAGTCACGGAATTTGGGAGCTTCCTGGGACAGGTTCATTGTCTCTGTAGAAAAATAGCTGGTAAAGTTGGCAGAACTATCATGGTGGTCTGTGTTTCATGTTTGATCATCATTTCACTTATAAATCAACTTTTTTCTTTTATAAAAGTAATACAGGCACATCATGGAAAATTAGGAAATTCAGATAAGCCACAACAATAAAAACAATTTGAGAGTCCCGCCTAGAAATAGACACTTCACTTTCTGGATTGTATCCGTCCATGTTTTTTTCTGTGCATGCAAGCATGTGAGTGTATGTGAAAAACAGTGTGTATGTTGGATGGCTATATACTCATTCACACATATATGTTCTCTTCAACACACTGGAATCAGAGAAGCACTTGGTTTAGGGACCTGCTTTTTTTCTTTCATTCCTACTGTAGAGAGAACACCTTGCTCTATCATTATATCCTCCACAAAAGTCTTGCTAACCCTGGAGACATTTTGGCAGACATTCTGGAAAAGGCTTTTGGAAAGAGTTGGGGGTCTTAAGAAAAGCTTCTGGGCGTCCCTCTGTTTTTCTACTGTCCCTTAAAATTTTTCCATCACAGGAACAGGAATTAGAGACCAAATCACATTCAGGGCTGGAATCCGTTTCTTTCAATTGGTGCTTTAGCGTATCTGCTCATATGTATTGCTACTGCTGTCTTGGAACGAGGGGTCCATAGTGGGCAGAAGCCTGAGTACAAAAGAGGGTGGTGTGGGTGTTCTAGAGAGCAGTGGTAGCCTCACTGCTAGTAATCAGAAGATCCTTGAAAGAAACAGGTTTCCGGCCGGGGGTGGTGGCTCATGTCTGCAATCACAGCACTTTGGGAGGCCAAGGCAGGTAGATCACAAGGTCAGGAAATTGAGACCATTCTGGCTAACATGGTGAAACCCCTTGTCTACTAAAAAATACAAAAAAAAAAAAAAATTAGCTGGTCATGGTGATGCATGCCTGTGGTCCCAGCTACTCGGGAAGCTGAGGCGAGGCAGGAGAATCGCTTGAACCTGGGAGGCAGAGGTTGCAGTGAGCCAAGATCACGCCACTGCACTCCAGACCTCCAGACTGGCAACAAAGCGAGACTCTATCTCAAAAAAAAAAAAAAAAAAAAAAAAGCGGGTTTCTTTCCAATTACCGAAATGTGTGAAGCTTTAATAAACTTCCCCCTACCATGTGTTCACACCAGCCCAGTCTTGATTCACTGTTAAAAATTCTCTGCTTTTGGCCTAATAGAGCATTCAATGGATATTGGTCAAGTGAATGAATGAATGAATGGTATTTTGGATGATAATGCTACTCCTAGACATTGGTTAAGATGCCTTGGCCCTTCAAAATCAATAACGTGGTCTTTTTACACAGCATGTGCTCTTAAAAATCTGTTCTGTATGCATGTGTTAGGGCCACTTGTTTTCTAAACAGTTTTGTTTCTGTAGTCAATTGGGCATAGGAATTTTATATGTGGGGAGTTAGTATACACACACACACACACACACACACAGATATATGTCTGTTTTCACTGGCCTATTTATTCATTGGATGAAATTGTTGCAGAAGCTATTTGTAACTATTCAGTAAGGTCTCCATATGTTTCGGTTCTTGCAGTTAGTGTTAAACATTTGAATCAATACAACCTAGTGATAGCAGCAAGATCACGAACCTTCACACTCTTCTGCCATATTCCATTGGTTTTACATCTTGAACTGTCTGTGAGTGGAGGCTGATCTTTGCCTTGGGGCTCTAGATGGCCAGGTTGACGCAGCTTGACACACTTTAGACACTTGAACACCCTCAGCATGAACACTTAATGCTTTAGCACAGACTCTGTGGCCTTCGGCTTACACAGTGTGACTACAGGGAAACCTAGTTCATGTTTCGATGTGTTTGTTATGTAGCATGTCCTTTCCAATCTCTGTAACCTTTCAGGGGTCAGTTTTCTTTGTTGTAAAATGGCAGGCTTGGAAGAGGAGGCTCAAAAGCCCTTTGCATGTCAGCCCAGGGAAATAGAAAGACCACACCTGGGAACTGACTCTAACTCTTAACCACCCTGTAAGCCTAAGGCTCAGCTGCTGTCCCTGGAGAACTGGAAACACAATCGTGGCTATTCTGAGGGTCAGGGGCAAGTGCTTAGTAAGTGGAATTGTGGTGGGCAGTGGGAGGGCTTCTGGAGTTCAGTGTCATGCTAGTTGTGTAAGTGGGAAATGCAACCAGTAAGTGTCAGGAAACCCTCAGTAAGACGGAGCCAGAGGCCAATAAGAAGCCAGCATTTACATGATGTTCTTTTCCTTTTTGTAACTAGGAAATTCCAATTTGCACACTGATTTGGCCCACCATTGCTGGAGAGATCTCGTGGGATGTGTCTTTTGTTACTTTGAACTTCTTGGTGCCAGGACTGGTCATTGTGATCAGTTACTCCAAAATTTTACAGGTATGTTTGTTTTAAGTGCTACCATTGAACTTCACTCAGACTTGGGGTTATTTCTGCTGGAATCTTAGAATTTGGGGTCGGAGAACACCTAAGAGTTCACGCCAGCTCAATCTTGATTCACTGCCCAGGTCTACAGCACTGAGGAAGGAGAGGGTGTTTTTTTTTTTAAGTTATATCTTTGTGATTATGTTTTTGCTCATCACTAAAGTAATACCAGGTCATTACAAAAATTAAATTAAAATGAAAGAGACACATAAATGTAAATAACACAGAAACTGAAAACTTGCTCTACCTTCTTAACAACTCAAGATGTATTTTTTCAGGTTATTTTTCTTATAAGCTTATGTATGTGTCATGTATACTGTGTGTGTATTTGATGAACCACATGAAATTGCAGGTTAAAATGGTCCAATGGTTATCTGACACTGTTCAATGTTCTTTTCAGATATGAGATAATACTCTCTGCTCTGTAACTGCTTTTTTTCACTTAACATTATATCTTAACATCTTTCTACATCATTCCTATATCTCTAGCTCATTATTTTTAGTGGCTACAGATATGACTTCATTTATTTTATGGTCTTTTGGGCTGTGTCCATTGTTTCCCCATCGCAAACACTGCAATACTGGAGAATGCATACTTTTAAAAACATATTATTGAAGTATTATATACATATATAAAAAGCACATAGGTATAGGCTCTAACTGAGTGCATTCATGAAAGCAACTCCCAGGTCAAGAAACGGAATATTACCAGAAGTCCCTCCTATTATCTTCCAGTCGCTACTCCACCCACCCTCAGGGAATGTCCATTTCAAATGTGCACTGAAACAGGAAATGATCTCTACCTTCAAAACAAATATGTACAGGGACATAAAAATGACGAGTCAGCCTGTTTTATATCTCTTAAGGCAGCCCATTTGTGAGTAAGTTGCCTGCCCAGGCAAAGAGCATGGGTGCATTCATGTTTATGCCCATTTTAGAAGGTTTACTGCAAAGCCCTTGAACCCTCGTGGAGGTTTATAGTTGTTGAATCTTGATTTTACAGTGTCTCATGTGTGGGTCATCTGGCAAGTAGGCACATTGAAGTGGTGCCCTGTAGGGCCTGCTCGCCATCTGGTCACTTTTATGGCCCTTTCTTTGCAGTTGAGGGTCTGTAACCTTCTTAGATGCTCAGAACCCATAGCCAGGCCAACCTCCATCCAGGTCTGCTAATCCCTGGGTCCTGTGGGAGATGGCCCCTCCATGTCACTCATGAGACTCTTGCCCACCCAATGACCACTAAAGTGACACCCAGCCTGGGGCTTGTTCAAGTGCAGGAGGCAGATTCAGGCTTGGAGTTAAGGTTTGGACAGTGCTTGCGATGGGACCAGGCATATGATAGTGCTATATAAGTGTTAGCTATTATCATTAAGTTAAAATGAGAGAAAAAGGAAGATAAATGTAGAACTTTGTGAGAGAAAAAGGAAGATAAATGTAGAACTTATTTAACAAATATTTACATAGTGTTGATTCTATGCCAGGAACTAACTCTTTAATTCTAATAAGAATAACAGATGAAGAAACCCAGGCACAGGGAGGTTAAGTAACTTACCCAAGGTAACACAGCCTGTAAGTGGCAATCAGGATTTAAATTCAGTCAGTCTGACCCTAGAGTCCCAATGCATTAATTCCTCAGACATGTGTTAAGGGCCTGCCCTGTGCACAGTGCTTGGGGGAAAGGAGGTGGGCTAAAACCGAGCAAGACACATTCTCTATCCAGAAGGAGCTTTGACGTAAAAGGGGAAGAGGGAGGAGACAAAGGTGCTGATATTGAAAGCAGAGAAACTGAACACAAGGTGGAAGATACTGAGACTTTGCAAACACTTTGCAAACTGTTAAATGATACACAAACGTAAGGGATGAATAAGGGGTATAAGAAAGAAGAACAGGCCAGGTGTGGTGGCTCACACCTGTAATCCCAGCACTTTGGGAGGCCGAGGTCGGCGGATCACCTGGGGTCAGGAGTTCAAGGCCAGCCTTGCCAACATGGTGAAAGCCGGTCTCTACTAATAATGCAAAAATCAGCCTGGCGTAGTGGTGGGCGCCTGTAATCCCAGCTACTGTGGAGGATGAGGCAGGAGAATCGCTTGAACCCAGGAGGAGGAGGTTGCAGTGAGCTGAGATTGCGCCATTGCACTCCAGTCTGGGCAACAAAGTGAGACTCAGTCTCAAAAAAAATAAAAATAAAAAAAAAAGCAAAAGACCATGAAGACAGACAAAGAGACTTGACAGTGTTATTTTAACAATCTGGGTTTGAGTCTTGAATCTGCCACTTACTTGCTGTGTGGCCTTGGCCAGGTTAGCTACCATCTCTGGGCCTCGGTTTCCTCATCTGCAAAATGGCAAACATAATGCCAGCAGTGTAGAGTTGTCATAAGGCATGTAGGAGATGCTACTGATGGGACAGAGAGAGCCATGCCTGCCTGTCGCAGGCGATGAATAAATTATGACGGTCATGATTTGTTAGGCAGGGCTGCTCTTCCGACCCTTGTCTCAGAGCATGCTGGGAAAAGGTGCTGCTAAGATTTGCAAGAGAATAAACAACAGCCCAGATTTGGAGCACATCAGGAACAAGGAATTGATGCTAGAGCAGGACTGGCTGGAAGGGGCGGCAGCATTTGATCTCCTTCCTGGAGGTCTCACTCCTGAGTTCCTTAGGGGCCAAGAGGGCTGTGGTCTGCCCGTTTTCACTCGTACCTCACGCTCCTCAGCTGCCTGCTGAGGGAGGAATGATTTTCCACCCACCCCCATCTTTTTCTCAAGGCCAGGGTCTACCTGGAAAAATTCTATGAGACCTGAGGAGTTGGGGCAGGTGTCCTCTTAGCAACCCACCTCTAAACAGCAGTTTACTCTTGAACCACCTTATGTCTAGACCCACAGCCAACCTTCACTTCTCCCCATCGCAGACCTCAGAACAGTTCCTGGATGTAAGAGCTGTCATGACTCACAGTGCGGTGAAAGGGCACTCTGAGTCACAGAGTAACAGGTCAAATATAGAATTTACATTCTATCACCATCCTCACCTTAATGCCCTGTGCGGTCTGGCCCTGCTGCCTTTCTCACCTTCATATTTCACCCTCCCTTGTGTCCACATTGGCCTTGAGGCTGTACTGTGCACTTCTGTCCCAGGGCCTTTGCACCTGCCACTTGTTCTCCTGGATCTCTCTTCTCCAGATTTATGCATGGGCCACTTCCCCACTTCATTTAGTCTTTACTCAAAAAGCTCTTCACCAAAAAGTCTCCCCATCAATCTCCAATTCCTTATCCTGATTTATTTCTCTTCAAACACTTACTACACCTGTCATATTCCATTTATTACAGTCATCTATCTTGCCCACTACAATGCAAGCTCCATGAGAGCAGAGGCTTTGGTTTGTTCACTGCTTTATTCCTATGCCTAGATCAGAGCCTGACTCATTCACTGTAGGTGCTCAATAAATATTTGTTGAATGAATGAGGCATAAGCCTTGGATCACATTGAAAGGGTCAATAGGGTAGTCTCTTGGACAGTGGGAAAATCACTGAACAGAGAGTCCTAAGACAGGAGTTCTAATCTAGGCTGTATCACTGTGTGACCTTGGGCAAGTCACTTAAGTCATGGGATCCTTAACACAATAAAATGAAAGAGCAGATACAATAATGTTTTAAAAATCACAATTTTAATCCAAATATCACTTAAAAATTACTTTCCACCTTATTAGCAAGATTCACTGTTGCCCATTTCCCAGGAAGACTATAACATTAGTCCTCACTTGGTACCATGAGTTTGCCAGGCTGATAACTTGGAAGCAGGCAAGCTATACCAGGTGGATGGAGTGTCTGGGCAGGGCCTCCGTTTGCAGCTCCTCCACTGTGAAGATATACTTAACTCAGAGATACTGAGTCAGCTTTTCTGTACAAGCTTTTTCTGTGAAGCTTGGTTTTACATAACTCTGTAAAATCAATTGAACATCAATGTTAATTAGGCTTAATAGCAGACAATTCACAAATTGTTTGAAGCCATGGGATACATAACTACAGCCCTTCCAGTCCCACTTCTCACCTGTCACTAGTTCCTGTAACCCAGGTCTCATCTCCAGGCTTGAGAAGTGTCTCTTTTTCACATCACCCTGGTCTTCTATTGTTCTAAAGCAGTATGTCTTCTAGAATGTTCTGTAGAGTGCCATGGGAATGTTAGGTGTTAGAAAGGGTTTGGGAAATGCTGGGATAGGCTAGATGGGATTCTTTGCTGCAGGACTTCTCAGAATGTTTATTATGCCAATATACTTTGAGGATCTCCCACACAGTAATAGAATAGGTATCATTGCTAAACGTGACTACAGAACCCCCTTTTCTCCACAGAGCATCTGTCTGCGCTGGTGCTCCATGGAATGCCTTTTTGGAAACTCTGCTCTAAAGTCTCCACCCTCCTTCCTGGTTCTGACCTGGGCAAGAATTCAAAGCAGGCTTTGCCGTGGCTCTTTCCCTACTGTCCACCCTTCAGGGGCTGTTTGATGTGCTTGAGGCAGTGGCCTTATTCACCCTTCTGCCCTCCCTGCTTCCTCTTTCCTTGTTACTCAGACATGCCGTACATCTTCAGTGATTTTTTCCAATCAACAGTTTTCCCAAGGGAATAACCTCCCAGCAACTCCTAAGTGCCTTCAGATCAGGTTGTAACCACTGTTTGGGGCTTGCTTGACGTCACTGCCCAGCAACTGTTGCTATGGCAACTGAGATGCCTCTACCCTTTTGTAACAGTAGATGTTTATTGATCCCCCTCTCATTGCCCACATACGCACCAGAATGGAAGAGCAGCGTGGGCGGAGCTGCCTTGCTTATTGCTGTGTGTCCAGCACCTATGAGTGCTTAGCACATAGCAGGAGCCTATAAATATTTGTCGAATAAGTGAGTCTATGGCTTGCAGATGGAAAACCCTCAGCCTGTCTCAGGGCTTAACTGAGAAACAAAATCTGTTTCCGCAGAACGCGAGGTGTTAGACAGTGAACACAAAGCCCTTTCTCCACGCCTGACCTGCATTCCCCAGCTTTGGGGGCCTGCATGCTGGTCACGAAAAGGGAGGTGGAATCTCTGGAAAGATGAAATCTTCTGTCCAGTCATTCTAAATGGGAGGCTGTTGATTGACCAAGCAGCCCCCAGAGGAGACTCAACCTTCAGGAGCCCAACGTTGTCAGTAGGAACACCCTCTACCCATCCCTACATGTTGGCAGCAGTGGTCTGCTGGCATGGGGTGGCAGAAGGGTGTGAGGTGAGGTGGTGGCTCCCCCACGGTCTTCAGAAGCTC
Source organism: Piliocolobus tephrosceles (assembly GCF_002776525.5). Classification (NCBI taxonomy): domain Eukaryota; kingdom Metazoa; phylum Chordata; class Mammalia; order Primates; family Cercopithecidae; genus Piliocolobus; species Piliocolobus tephrosceles. The sequence continues at coordinate 40,107,855 of NC_045442.1, read as the reverse complement.
ATGTGAGTGTGGAGGCAGTGAGTCTCCAAAAGGTCTCTCTTCAAAGGACTGGGGGGAACTTGAGACCGAGCCTGTTGTCCTAGATGAGCAGCTGCAACACTTCAGTGGTCAAGAATCACCTGGGGAGTTTAGGAAACTCGCAGATTTCTGGGCCCCACCCAGCTCCACACAATCCGAATGTCTGAAGGGGCCCCTAGCGTTTGCATTTCATCATGTACCCAGTGGCGGTGGACCACATTCTCCAGAAGCTGTCCACCTCTGTTGAGGTGCTGTGCCTCAGCGGAGAAGAGCACTGACACCTGGCACGGGGTACACCCCCCTACTTGACCGTGAGGCCTCAAGCAAGTCAATTGTCTTCTCAGGGCCTCTTAGTTCCAAAACTGCGGCAACCACAGAACCTATCCCAGAGGCTTGTTCTGAGGATTAGGATTAATCCTTGAAAGTTAATTGAGCATTTAGTTTAATCCAAAAGCACATCAAGCTTTCTGCCCAGTGCAGGAGACATTTGCAATCCTGGATCCATGCTAACTATCCTTGACATCTAGCATGGGGAGAGGAGGAGGAGAGGAGCCACATTCGGTTACAGAGCCCCATTTTCTTCCTCACCCCCTACCAGTGGTGGGAACTGTGGAGAGAAGGAGACAGTAGCATCTGTCAGTGCTAAAAAAGATCCAGGCCGGGCGCGGCGGCTCACGCCTGTAACTCCAGCACTTTGGGAGGCCGAGGCAGATGAATCACCTGAGGTCGGGAGGTCAAGACCAGCCTGACCAACATGGAGAAACTCCATCTCTACTAAAAATACAAAATTAGCCAGGTTTGGTGGTGCATGCCTGTAATCCCAGCTGCTTGGGAGGCTGAGGCAGGAGAATTGCTTGAACTGGGAGGTGGAGGTTGTGGTGAGCCGAGATCCCGCCATTGCTCCCCAACCTGGGCAACAAGAATGAAACTCTGTCTCAAAAATAAATAAATAAATAAATAATAATAAAAAACCCATCCACTTTTGCACTTGGCCCATGAGTCAGCCCACTTTGTTTGTCTGTCACCCACAGCCATTGTCAGGCCCCTGCTAGGGCTCTGGGCTGCAGAAGACACAGGCATGCCTTGGTTCAGCTCCCATCCCCCAAGGAACCAGCAGTCTGGTGGGGGTCTGTGTTCGTCTGTTCTCACACTGCTTTAAAGAACTGCCTGAGACTGGGTAATTTATATAGAAAATTTACAGCTTTAGTTGACTCAGTTCCACATGGCTGGGGAGACCTCAGGAAACTTGCAATCATAGCAGAAGGGGAAGCAAGGACCTTCTTTGCATGATGGCAGGAGAGAGAAGAGAGTGAGCAGGAGCAGGGAAAACTCTTATAAAACCATCAGACCTCATGAGAACTCATTCACTATCACAAGAACAGCGTGGGGGAAACTGCCCCCCATGATCCTAACACCTCTCACCTGGTCCCTCCCTCCACACGTGGGGATTACGGGAATTACAATTCAAGATAAGATTTGGGTAGGGACACAGATCCAAACCGTATTCGGGTCAGAGGTAAGAAGGATGCCTGGACATCTACCACATAAGTGTACGTGGCAAGTGTCGTATGAGTGCCTGAAACACAATGCTGCAGGATGCCAGGCGGGAGATGAAACAGGAATCCTTCTCAGAGTTCCTGGCATTAGCGTTTGGAGTTAAAGGCTGGGCAGAAGGATTCCCATAGGCGGAGATACTAGAGAGTGGGAAAGAACTAGTTTATGATAGAGAGAATGGGCTGGCGTCAGGCTGCCAAGTTGGCAGTCTACCTCTGCAACTTCTTAGCTGAGTACTGGTGGGCAAGTTTTTTAAGCTCTTTGAGCCTCAGCTTCCTCATTTGTAAAATGGGGATCATCACAGTACATATGTCACAGAATTGTTGGGAGAATTTAAAAAGGTAAACTAAGTGATAGGTAAGGGCCTGGCACATAGTAGGTGCTCCATAAATGTGAGCCTTCATCAACATCGCTCATCAAAAGGTATTTTTGTGACACTACACCAGGGACCCTGGGTACATCGTTGCCCTTCTTAGGATGGTGTGGGTAGCAAGAGGGACGAAGCTGCCATCAGAATCAGCCCTTGTGGGTCCCCAGCCTGTGCTTAGGCCTCGAGTGACACCCCTATTCAGAGGCGGTGCCAGTTCCTCCGCAGCCCACCCACCGACACCCTGCCCAGCTGATATTCTCCTAGATCTAACAGCCAAGGCAGGTTCCTGAGATTAAGCAGGTTTCACCTGAACACAAGTTCTAATTTTGATTCTACATAGTGATTTCCAGACTTGGATGTGCCAATACAGCCTCCAGCATTTGAGCCCGAGGTGGTGCCCTGTGTCTCCTGAGCAACCTTCACCCTGCAGAGCCATCAAGGGGAGGGGAGGGGAGGAGAGGGCTGAATAGTGTGGCCATCCCTTTTGAGCCTTTTGTGATTTGTCTCATATTTAATCCCACTGAGCTAGATTTTCAGAGATGGGGGCTCTGATCCTTATTATCAGTGGAGTGACCTTCCACACGCTTCTTAAAGTTCTTGAAATTCAATTTCCTCATCTGGGAAGTGGGAACAATGATAGTGCAAATCTGAAGAGTAGGTGTGAAGGTTAAAGGTGACAATTGAGAAGTAAATGTGTGGCACAGTGCCGGTCACATGGAAGCCCTCAGTAAGGCTAGAGGTCTGTATGACTGTAAGGCTGTTCACTCAGCATCTGTTGCCCTGGTCTCCACCATCAACAGGTGGACCTAAACTCCTACACAGAGCAAACAGCCACATTGAATCATAAAACAAACAACTATCCTTTAATTAGCTAGTTACAAGTTGTTTTTTTTTTTTTTTTTTTGAGACAGGGCCTCACTCTGTCACCCATGCTGGAGTGCAGTGGCGTGATCTCGACTCACTGCAACCTCCACCTCCTGGGTTCAAGCGATTCTCATGCTTCAGCCTCCTGAGTAGTTGGGATTACAGGCGCCCACCACCACGCCCAGCTCATTTTTTGGTATTTGTAGTAAAGACAGGGTTTCACCATGTTGCCAGGGCTGTCTTGAACCCCTGACCTCAGGTGATCTGCCTGCCTCGGCCTCCCAAAGTGCTGGGATTCCAGGCATGAGCCACCATGCCCGGCCTAGTTACAAGTATTCTAACGGGAATATTTTCAGCCATTCTGATCTTGCAGTTAAACTGGCCTGAACTGTGAATGATGTTAATTACCTTCTAATTACTCCCCGTCTTGAGATTCAGGAGTCTTGGGGGACACCTGTAGGATCTCCTGAAAGAAAAGTCCAGAATCCCCTTCTAAGCCCACATGACCAGGGCTGCCTTCATTGCCTGCCATGCCTCTGCTTCACTGCCAGCCCTGCTTATTAATACAAAATATTAGAAGTCCCAGCAGCTCCACTTGGTAGGAATTTATTCTACCGATATGCTCACCTAGGTGTGCAAGGATATGCATGAGGAGGCTCATTCCACCAGTTGCCACCTCTCAACAGGGGACATAAATATAAAATGGTCATTTTCCACAAATATCACCAGCAGTGCTCCGACCAGCTCCTCTGTCTTGCTGGGGCAGGGGCACCTTTAAGGACACCTGTGTCTGATTTACAGAGCTTTCCAGTCACTTTTTGGTTATTTACAATGTCACTCTCACAGTCAGTTCAAAGCTTCCCCTGCCCGAGGCATAGGATGTGGGTTTGTGGTGCTAGAGCTGGGAGGCGGACAGAGAAGGAGGATGGGCTGCCCTGCCAGTGGTCTGGTCTCCCACAAGGACAAGGAACTTGCATGATTGTCCATATGAGGTGGTTGCCCCCTCTGTTGGTCATGGCCTCTGATTTCCCTGTGTCTGGTGGTGGTGCCAACAGGCCCTGCTGTTGAGGGGATCATTCCCAAGCAGCACCCACTCCAACCCCTGGGCAGGCCCTTCCCACACCCACTCCCACCAGGTATGAGAAGACCCTTCCCACACACTCAGCTTCACTTTCAGGTTGGCTCCTGACAGCAGCTGCTCCAGCAAATAAGCAGCCTCTGATCACATCATCCTTCTTTACCCCCTGACTCCCGGGCCTGTAGGCAAGACTAGGATCCATTTTCTCATGCTCCTGCAAAAGGAAAGGAACCTAGGGTGGGGTCCAGTGCTCCCTTCTGCCTGGTCTGCCACACTGATATGCCATCTGCCACTCAACAACTTATAGGGGAGTGATATGGTTTGACTGTGCCCCCACCCAAATCTCATCTTGAATTGTAGTTCCCATAATCCCCATATGTCACAGGAGGAACCTGGTGGGAGGTAACTGAATCATGGGGATGGTTTCCCCCAAGTTGCTCTCGCGATGGTAAGTTCGCACGAAATCCGATGGTTTTACAAGGGTCTTCCCCTTTCGCTTGGTTCTCATTCTTCTCTTTCCTGCCGCCATGTGGAAAAGGACACATTTGCTTCCCCTTCTGCCATGATTGTAAGTTTCCTGAGGCCTCCCCAGCCCCGCAGAACTATGAGTCAATTAAACCTCTTTCCTTTATAAATTATTCAGTCTTGGGTATGTCCTTATAGCAGCATGAGAACGGACTAATAAAAGGAGAGAGGGGAAGGTATGCATACTGCTACTTCAGCTGCTACCTCCCCAAACAAGGCCAAAGAAATAAAATACTCCTCAATAGGGGCTGAATAAATTGCAACCACCATCTATAGAAGATAACAAGAATAAGGTGCCTTCTCTGTGCAGATGTGGCCCGAGCGCCATGATATATTGCTAGGTGGAAAAGGAGCAAGGCCCAGAGTGTGGTGCGTGGTGTGGGCCCGTCTGTGTACCAGCGGAAGAGCAGATGCCTGCAATCCCACAGCCAGGAATATTGTGTGTGGTGGTGGTGCATTTCCAGAAGGCCATATGGGAAAGTACTTACGTCGGTCACCTCTCAGGGTGGAAATGGAGGGCACAGAAGGCCGGAGACCTGATGTTCTTCATTTGCTCCCCAGCAGTATAGCATTGTCTGAGTTTGTACCCTGAGCACATTGTGCTTGCAAATAATTAAAGAGTCACCACTTCTAAAAAAATAACAGGGAAAATGTCCCTCTTCTAGACCACCCAATTCAGGCTTTTCACTTCCCCTCATAACTCTGTTTACGAGGTAGGTAATTTTCTGCTTTATTTCTCAGGAGTCCGGCCAGGGTCCCGTTTCTCCAGCACATCCTAAGCTTGGGCATGCAAAGTCCCACAGGCACACAGCCTCAGTGCCTTGGGGATAGCAGATTCCACCTCCTGGGCCCCTAACTCAAACCCCCCAACAACCCTCAGTCACCTGTGGCTCCAGTCCTGTTTTTGTTTTCCACAGATCACGAAGGCATCAAGGAAGAGGCTCACAGTAAGCCTGGCCTACTCGGAGAGCCACCAGATCCGTGTGTCCCAGCAGGACTTCCGGCTGTTCCGCACCCTCTTCCTGCTCATGGTCTCCTTCTTCATCATGTGGAGCCCCATCATCATCACCATCCTCCTCATCCTCATCCAAAACTTCAAGCAAGACCTGGTCATCTGGCCGTCCCTCTTCTTCTGGGTGGTGGCCTTCACATTTGCTAATTCAGCCCTAAACCCCATCCTCTACAACATGACACTGTGCAGGAATGAGTGGAAGAAAATTTTTTGCTGCTTCTGGTTCCCAGAAAAGGGAGCCATTTTAACAGACACATCTGTCAAAAGAAATGACTTGTCAGTTATCTCTGGCTAATTAGTTTTTCTTTATAGGCAGAGTTTCTCACACCTGGTGAGCTGTGGCATGCTTTTAAACAGAGTTCGTTTCCAGTACCCTCCATCAGCGTACCCTGCTTTAAGAAAATGAACCTATGCAAATACACATCCACAGCATGGGCAAATTAAGGGGTGATCATCCAGTTTTGCAATATTTTCCCTTTATAAAAGGATCTGTTGTCCAGGTGTGATGGTTCATGCCTGTAATCCCAGCACTTTGCGAGGCTGAGATGGGTGGATCACATGAGGTCAGGAGTTCGAGACCAACCTGACTAACATGTTGAGACCCCTGTCTCTACTAAAAATATTTTAAAAAATTAGCTGGGAGTGGTGGTGGGCACCTGTAATCCCAGCTACTTGGGAGGCTGAACCAGGAGAATCGCTTGAACCTGGCAGGCAGAGGTTGCAGTGAGCCGAGATCTTGCCATTGCACTCCAACCAGGACAACAAGAGTGAAACTCCATCGTTAAAAAAAAAAAAAGGATTTGTTATGGGTTCCTTTTAAATGTGAACTTTCTTAGTGTGTTTGTAATACGATCGAATTTAATAAATATTTATTTATGACTGTTTAGCAATCACATCTCCTACATATAAAGCCACACCATAGTGGTTTCTGAAGTGAGTCTTAGAAATGACTCAGGACGCAGATTTCTTCTCTGAAGGGTCACAGCCACCCTTGGCCTACCTTGGACTCACAAAACTTTAAGATCATTCACCGATGTCAAGAGCAATTGAAGAATTTCCAAGGAACAGTTAAGGGTGACTTAATTTTTTTTTTTTTTTTTCATTTATAAAAAATGCCATGGGCTCTTTTAAGAGAATCAGTGTCATGAAATCAGAGAGAAAGTAGGATGACTCTGAAATGTTTGAGAGTGAGTTCACGGAGTGGTTTACTCCTGATCCATCCAGCAGAGATGCCGCTTAAGCACCAGCCACGGCAGACAGTGTTCTTTGTGCTGGGAATTCAGTGGTGAACCAGACAGCCATGGCCCTCTCTCAGGGAGCTTACCTTCAAGTCAGGGATAGAAAAACTAAATAAAAGTCAATAAATTATATCTATATACAGATACATAGATATATTTGAGATGAGGGTCTTGCTCCAATGCTCAGGCTGGAGTGCAATGGCACGATCATGGCTCCCGGAAACCTCAAATGCCTTGGCTCAAGCAGTCCTCCCGCCTCAGCCTCCCAAGTAGCTGGGATTACAGGCATGAGCCGCCACACCTGGCTACAAATCAATAAATAGCATAGCATCACAGAGTGAATAAGCACTGTAAAGAAAATGAGACCGGGGCTATGGCAGTGATGGGAACTTAGATCAGGTGGGGAGGGGCCTAAGAAGACCTTTCTGAGGAGTAACATTTGGATCAAAAGGTAAGCGACAAGAAAGGGCCACCTGTGTGAATGGGGGAAGGGACACAGAAGAGATGTTAGTGCAAGGAGGCTGACACGCTTGTAGGGAGAGTGGTGTAAGCCGACTCTTGATGGAGCCTCCTCTGCACTAGGCACTGCCTTTAATGCTGAGACAAGGAGTACCCAGCTGGAGCCTGTCAGTTGAGGCCAGAGAAATTGCAGGGCTAGATCGCCTACGGCCTAGGAGTTTATTCTGTGCTCCAAGCCCCTGGAGGTTTGCAACTGGAGACTGACGTGACCTGATGAATGTGTGCGAAGGTTACCCTGGCTGCCTTGCAGGGAATAGACTCTGAGGAGCGTGAGTGAAAATGGAGACCAGTTGGGCAGCTGCTGAAGTGGAACAAGGGGATGGGACCTTGGAGGTGAGTGGCATTAGGGAGGGATTCTGAGAAATGACTTGTAAATATACTTTGGGAAGGTAAAACAAAGATGATTTATTGATGGAAAGGATGGAATTGATAGAATGTGAGGGAAAGAGAGGGTTCAAGGGGAATACCCTGATTTTTTAGCCTGTCATGAGTTGGATGGTGAAGCAGGCAACAAAAATGGGGGAGCCTGGGCAAAGATTAGGGGTGGGGGAGCCAAGAGTTTCATTTGGAGCTTATAAGTTTGAAATCCCAGTGAGACTTCCAAATTGAATAAGCAGTTGGATGCAGAAATGTGGAGCTTGGGCCTGGAGATGCACATTGTTTGGAGTTATAAATGGTGTTTATAGGCCTATGGTTTTATAAAACCTCCCTTGGAGAGATAAAGAAAACCAGAGTCAAAGATTGAACCCAGGGACACTCCACCACTTGGAGGTTGGGCCAGTGGCTGGAATGCACAGCAGCACAGGGCCTGGCGTATAGCAGGTGTTCAACCAATCTTTGTTGCTGAGGAAATCAGCACCAGCAGTAGTGACTGCTTATGCAGTCTCTGGAGCAACTTGCTTCTGAAGTCAGATTCATGGAAATCACAACCTCGAGGACAAATGAACAGAGATGTTTTGCTTACTTTAGTTAATAGATTTGATCAATTAAACCTGTTTTTGGAAGTGATGTGTGGCTATCTTATTGAAGCGGCATCGCTGTCTAGGGTAAATAACAGAGATTTGTCATCTTGTGCCAAGAGGATTAAGGACACGGACATAGGTGGGTGGGTTGAAGAGCAGAATGTTTAATAGGCAGAAGAAAGGAGAGAGGAGAGCAGCTCTCTCTTTTGAGACAGAAGCATCTGAAAAAGGAAAAGTGGTGGACCACAGCATATTTTATAGGCAGGCTTGAGGAGGTGGTGTCTGATTTACATAGGGCTCACAGATTGGTTTGACCAGGTGTGACGTTTACATAGTGCGGGAGAAAGGCTGGCCACCCCACCCAAATCTGATTATGCAAATGGACTTTCCACTTGGCCATCTTGTCTGCTCCTTACTGCACTCATGGCTGGCAAAAAGGGAAGATGGAACCGCCATTTTGAGCATGCTTAGTCTTAGGTAGTACATTCCAATGGACACAATTGCTGGCATTCACCCATGCAAGCTTCCAACTTGCTTGTCTTGTGCAGAACGATTTTACAGGCCGCTCTTTGTTAGAAAAGGATTTAGGGGCTGCTTTTCAATAAAAGGAAAATCTTACCAAGGACTTCCGTACCCTTGCTATCTGCCTAAGTAATTTCTTTTAAACTCCTATAACATTATGGTTCTCTGAGGTTGTCAAACTGAAGCTGCGGAGCAAGGCTCTGACAGCCTTGACAGCCTGTGGTTCCGTGAGAGAGGAAGGCAAAGCTCTCCCATGCACATCACCTGTCTCCTCTGTCTTTGATGGAGAACACCAGCATGGGGCACCCAGGAGCCTCTCACGGTCCCTGGATATCCCAACACCCCGGTGGAGATCTGTGACCCTTTCCTCACTCCCAGTGCATTTCATAGACGTCAACCTGGCATCACGGTTTCACAGCTCCCCAGAGCTCTAACAGACATTGCCTAATTGAATCCTCACTGCAGCCCGTCAGGCAAGGACTATTTTCCTTTATCTCCCAAGAAAAGAGTGAGGCTCAGAGGAGCCTCGTAACCAGCCCCAAATCCACAGCTAATATGTATCTGAACCAGATGTGCACTTAAACCAAGATCCTCTGGTACCAAAGCCTTGCTGCTGTTTTCAACATGAGAAACGGAGGCCCTGGGAACACCTGAAAAACTGAGGCAAGTGGCCTTGCACCCATACACTAGGGTTCCCACGTGCTGCTAATGATGCAGGATGTTGGTGTTCTGTCCCAGCCCCTGCTACTTAACCCCCACCCAGCCCCTCCCTGCACTCCAGGTGCTCTGATCTTTCCTATAGATCGAGATTCCAAAGCCCCAGCTTCCGATTTCCCCAGAGGCCTCCGTCCTCCCCCTCAACATTTTGCCTACACCTGAAAGAGGTGAGTTGCGTGCTAGAGACAATAAAGGGCTAAGGAGTGCTTCCTAGAGCTCACCTTGCCCCCTGTGGCTCAGCCTCTCAAATCCAGCGTTGGTGAGCTGCCAGCCAGCCCACCTCACAGGCCTAGGGCTGACTGAGGCCTTGGGCTCACTGGCCTGACCTATCTACTCATTTCCTCTTTTGGCACCCGTGCTTTGGCCAGGCTGGTAGGTAAGACTTTCCTAAGTGACAGAGGAAACCTCCTTTTCAGGAAGTTGAGAGAAGCCAGTATTTAATAATGGAGATTAGGCGCTCGAACAGGCCAAAGGTCAGAAAGAGCCGCGTGCTCCTGGTATAAAGAAGTGAAGTGCACCCCACCCGTCCATCTGCAGCACAGACACAAACACAAATGAAAACTCAAATCACAGGACACGGGTGACTATATTTTAATGAATCAGAGTCTGGAATCTTAAGCCTCAGAAACTTTCAGGAAAGACATTTACCTGCAAGCAGATTCACTGACCCCCACGTGTATCCTTACGTGTAATGAAGGTTTTATGGGAAATGAGGGAAGATGGGGAGAGAAGGGCAAATTAAACTCCTAAGATAAATAGAGTTGAAGACTGAGAAGTAATCAGAAGTTCTCAGATGAAACTAGATTCTTGATGTTGCTACAAAAGGTTTCTTTCTGATCTGCCATCGCAGTAACCTGGAAAATACAAAACAAAGCCATTAACGACAGAAAGTGGACCCAGTTTTTATGTAGATAATGAACATCATGATGGCCTTGGAGCTGGCTTCATTCAAATGTCTCTTAATTCAAATGCATCACAGCAGATCACAACCCTTAAGGTTACAGTTGACTGTAATTCATCAACACCTTCAAGGCTGTTTCTGAAACCCACTGAATTTCTCTGGACATAATGGGGGTGGGGAGAATAACACCTGCTGATGAACAGGGCTTCCTTTGATTTCTCTTTTAAGTCTGCCTTATTGCATTTCAAAGTGTCGGGGGCCATCCTCAGTTTTCAGGAAGTCGGGGCCAAGGCAGCCTGACCTGGGACACACTGGTGATGGTTTTATTTTTTTGTTTTTTGTTTTTTTTGAGACAGAGTCTTGCTCTGTCGCCCAGGCTGGAGTGCAGTGGCCGGATCTCAGCTCACTGCAAGCTCCGCCTCCCGGGTTCATGCCATTCTCCTGCCTCAGCCTCCCCAGTAGCTGGGACTACAGGCGCCCGCCACCTCGCCCGGCTAGTTTTTTGTATTTTTTTTAGTAGAGACGGGGTTTCACCGTGTTAGCCAGGATGGTCTCGATCTCCTGACCTCATGATCCGCCCGTCTCGGCCTCCCAAAGTGCTGGGATTACAGGCTTGAGCCACTGCGCCTGGCTGGTGATGGTTTTATAAAGTGTTTCCATGTCTCATGTCATGTGTCACCAGATGGTGTGGCACAAGAGACTTCAGAGTCACAAAACTCTAGGTATGCATCCAACTCAGCTACCTATTAAAGATTTAGGGCAACTCTCTTCATCATTGTCAGCCTCTGTTTTCTCATCTGTACAGTGAGCATAATCTGCTTCCTAAGGTGCCCTGCTGTGGCGGAATCCTCGCCGGCCCTACATTTCATTTTCAAGGGTGAAGGTTCAAAATCAGTTTGATTTTGGTCTGAGTTCCCATCTGTTTGGTGTAGTGGATCAGTTCGTGACCAACAGAAATGCTCCATTTTGTTAAATTATTATTATTATTATTATTATTATTATTATTTTGAGGCAGAATCTTGCTCTGTTGTCCAGGCTGGAGTGCAGTGGCAGGATCTCAACTCACTGCAGCCTCTGCCTCCTGGGTTCAAGTAATTCTCTTGCCTCAACTTCCGGAGTAGCTGGGATTACAGGTGCATGCCACTGCGCCTGGCTAATATTTGTATTTTTAGTAGAAATGGGGTTTCACCATGTTGTCCAGGCTGGTTTTGAACTCCTGACCTCATGTGATCTGCCCGCCTCGGCCTCCCAAAGTGCTGGGATTTCAGGCATAAGCCACCGCGCCTGGCCCGTTTTGTTTAATTTTTTCTACATTTTAGCATTACTCTATTTGGATTTTTGAAACCCAGTATCCCATAGCAATGAGTGGGTGTCCATTCAAACTAAATGGAGCTCTTTCCTCCACAATGTTTCTGGTTTTAAAATCAAGATCAGACAAGGGTAATATCACCTAAAAGATCCTTTGGTTGTTCCAGGGAATCTCAAAACACCCAACTGAGGAAACCCAGCTAGTCAAGGTCGTGGCTATTTGGTTTCATACAGAAAAAAGAAGGTGCGTTGAAATCATTCTCTTTGGAGCTTACTACCTTGATGTCCCTGTGGAGTTTTTACACCAATGGCCACATGAACTGCCCACCTCTTTACTGGGCTGCTCAATCTCAAACAATCTGAATTCAGTCAAAATGGTTTTTTGGGGCAGTTTGGCCAGGGGTGACCATAGAAATGGCCCGAGGAAGCAGAATAAAAGGAAAAGAGAGCCCACTGCAGTGTTAGTGCCAGTGAACTGGACAAAGGCCTTTACCCACACCTGCATGAGCCCTGTGAGAAGGTCAGTGAAAAATCTGGCCAAGCAGGATCAGGATTTGGCCTCAGAAAGGGGCTCCCAAGACCCCCTGTTTTCTCTGGGGCACAGATGAAATGAATTTCACTAGCACATGGGCCCAAAGTCCAAACCCACTGCCCGGCAGGAAGAGCCAGGAGGCTCCCTGCTCCCTGCTCCCCGCTCACCATTGTGGACAATCAGCCTGTACTGCCTGGCCAGGCACAGCTCCTCCTGCCGCTGCCTTACAATCTTTTGCGCTTCTGGGGGCAGGCCGTTGGGGTCCCGGGAAAACACGAAGGAGTAGCTGTCAGCACAGGTGCCGTCGAGGTTCAGGAGGCGGCAGGAGTACTGCACGGCATACGTGTCGTAGTCCGTGTCGATGATCCAGTGGTCATCATCTGCAAGCCAGAAAGCCATCGTGCCGATCAAAGACTCTCCCTCATGGGCTCAGATGTCAGAGAAACCCACGAGCAGGCCTGAGAACACAGTGACTTCCAGAAGCTGGTTTTATTTCCTTAGGAAGTAGGACACTTCAGAGAATTCTGACAGCTTTTACAAAATTTGGCAAATCAGAAAGGGCCTTGTTCTCCTTTATCGAAAAGAATCTTGTAGTCAGGGAAACCTCATTCATTTCAATAATCATCTCTCCCTGTGACTATGTCACTGTAAATGTCGATGTGACAGCATCTTTCCCAAGAACCACCAATAATGTAGGCTCATCAAAACCACAGAATAAACCGTCCTACTGTCGCTTCACCATCTACTCTCCAATAGTATCTGTGTCTTTTGTGCCTGATACCTGATGGCCACCAACTTATGTTACCGCCAACATTGGCTTAAGTCTTTCTCAGTCTCCATCAGCTGGTTCCTAATCAATTCACTAACAGCGCTGCCCCCTGCTCTCTCAGGCCTCTGGAGGATGCCACGCCCATGATCATGGCTTCTCTGGCTCCATCCTAATTCTGCTTACTAACGCTACTCACTTCTCTGTGCTGGCAAAGAGTAGGTTTGCCTTGAGGACACAAGAGGCCCACCATCTGGCATCAGATATTCCTTCTCAGACCTTGTCCTCTTCACAACTCACAGAGGCAGGGCTGAGCCACTGAGTTTCTATGTATTCCTCAAGGCTGAAATGTAAGCCATGAAGAGTAAGGGTAAATGAAAGTGGTAAAAATATCAACGAAGGCAGGAGAGGAAAGAACGTTAATTAGAGTGTATGCGTGGCCGGGCACCGTGGCTCGTGCTTGTAATCCCAGCACTTTGGGAGGCTGAGGCAGGAGGGTAACTTGAGGCCAGGAGTTTGAGACCAACCTGGGCAACATAATGACACCTGGTCTCTATGAAAAATGAAAATAATTAGCTGGGTGGGGTAGCATGTGTCTGTGGTCTCCGCTACTTGGGGGCTGAGGTGGGAGGATTGCTTTGAGCCCAGGAGGTCAAGGCTACAGTGAGCTAGGTTTGCACCACTGCACTCCAGCCTGAGTGAGAATGAGACTCTGTCTTAAAAAAAAAATAAAAAGGAAAAGAAAAAAAGAATGTATGTGAGTGATTTGCCACAGAGAAAGAACAGTGTTACACTATATTCAGATAAAAGTGCCACATCTCTACTTAATTTAACCTTCTTGTTGACATAATACCATGATTGGGACTTTCTGAGCACTTAATTATGTGCCAGTCACTGCATGGACACTTCCCATTTGTTTTCTCGGTTACCTCTCACATTGATCCAAAAGTGCACACTGTCATCCCCTTCTTTACAGGTGAGGAAACAGAGATACTTAACTTCTGAGGCACAGAGATACTTAATAATTTACCTAGGGTTACAAAGAGCAGGGCAGAACTGGGATTCAAGGAAGGGAGTGTGATCCCAGAGTCCGCATGCTTCACCTCTACACCACGCTGTGTCCAGACAATCAGCACGCTGGCGGGGGAGGGGCAAGAAAGAAAAAGGCTTTGTGTCTCCATCTCAGGCCTAGGTGTTGGAGCAAGGGGTGATGCTCCCTCTGCAGTATTCTAGTTGGAGAAGCGCAGAGGGAACTGGATCCCCCAGCGTTAGAGGGTGTAAGACCTTCTGGAATGCTGGCCCTAAGTCGCTTCCGGGTGTGCCTCTCTGAGAACCCCTGGAGTGCCAGCCTAGGATGGGGCTCAGCCCAAACCCAGGCTCTGCAGGGGGACTGTCCCAGGAGTGGGTGTGGAGCCCCTCTCTTCAACTCACCCTAGGCCTGCCAGATAAATGAGCCACTCCTGTGCCTTGAGGCTGTTCCAGGGTGACAGTGTCAGAGGTGGGGTTGAGGAGATGTTCCAGAACCATGACTGTTCCGCAGGGACCATAAAGTTATTCAGCAGAAAGGCCGGGAACAGAAGCCACAGGGCTGCCTGCTGGGCCTCACCCTAACCACTGACTCCCCTCACGGGCTCCAGAGTTCTGGGTGGTCTTCCTCATCCTTGGATGAAGTCATTCCTTCCCTGGTTACGAGGATCACAGTGTCTGTCACAGGAACCCTCAGACACAAAAACACTTGCCTTTGAAATGTTGCCTCGACTCATGATCCAGGCAGCTATTAGCTTGGCGGATCGGCAGCTTAACTTTTTTTTTTCCCTAAAATGGTCGCCAGTATGTAAATTTTGACAGAGGAATTAAGTAACTTTCAATAGTTGGATTTAGCAAAATTGGCTACTGTTCTTGATTTTAAAAGAAGGCCTAAGTTGGTTTGGTTAATCTCCAGGCTCTTTTGGCTGAATAATTCAAAGACGAAGAATTTAATTCATAGCGACCTTGACCAGGCTCTCCCTTTCAAGAGTATTTGCAAGAGATGAACTGCCAGAGCACTGCAAGAATGAGGTTGGTTCTCCAACCTCCTCACACCCAGCAGCTGGGCAGGGCTCCTCTGGAGAACCAGACACCCTGAGCCATTTCCAGACTGCAGTTAACCACATGCAGTGGACCTAGGGACAGAGAGCAGTGGCTGTGTGGCTGGGAGCCCCTGCCTCCCTCTATCATCCTAGGAAGCGGGGTCACGCTGCAGCTGTGTCTACACTGTACCTACACAGACTGGTTTAGAGGTTTGGACTGCCGGTCCCAAAACCAAAACCAAAGAAAATGCTTGGTAGAGGGTGCTGGGCAACATAGTGACACCTGGTCTCTATGAAAAATGAAAATAATTAGCTGGGTGGGGTGGCATGTGTCTGTGATCCCCGCTACTTGGGGGCTGGCCTCAAGTTACCCTCCTGCCTCAGCCTCCCAAAGTGCTGGGATTACAAGCACGAGCCATGGCGCCCGGCCACGCATACACTCTAATTAACGTTCTTTCCTCTCCTGCCTTCGTTGGTATTTTTACCACTTTTCATTTACCCTTACTCTTCATGGCTTACATTTCAGCCTTGAGGAATACATATAAACTCAGTGGCTCAGCCCTGCCTCTGTGAGTTGTGAAGAGGACAAGGTCTGAGAAGGAATATCTGATGCCAGATGGTGGGCCTCTTGTGTCCTCAAGGCAACCTGATCCATTGCCAGATGGTGGGCCCCTTGGGTCTCAGGCAACCTGATTCCATGGGTCTGTTCTGTTGCTCACTGCTGTGGGCCTGGCATGTGTCCTTTCAGCTCCCTAAACCTGCATGCTCCAATCACCTAAAGCAGCAAGACTGGGTGGGAAGCTCCCTGTGGTTCTCAGGCCTAACAGTCTAGCTGAGCCAGCCAGGCAACAGATTGAATGCTATTTCTGATGAATTGTCAAAATACCCCAACAGGTCCCAGAAAAGTGAGTGGAGTCTGAGGCCTTGACACCTGAGTAAGCCAAGATAACTCTTCAGATTGGATTATCTAGACCAGTGGTTCTCAAACTTCGTTGTGCAGAAACAGCATACCCAAGGAGCATACTTAAAATTCAGACTCCAGGGCCCTGCCCTTAGAATGTCTGACTCAATAATTCTGGGTTTGGGTCCAGAAATGTGCACTTTTTAACAAGCACCGTAGTTGATTTAGATATGGATGGAACAGGAACTCTGACTTTGAGAAACCCTCATGTAAACACTCAGGCCTGCATTATTATCCAGCCTGACAAGAGCCCCTTTACCAGCAGAGTGATAGACTTTATCTGACAGAAGGACAAAAGGAGAGTCTGTCCATGTCTTTCTGCAAGAGCACAAAACAGTGATGATCATAGCTAATATTTATTGGGCACTTACTAGGCACTAGGCTAAGCATTTTCACAAATTACCTTTATTAGTCCTTCCAATGATTCTATGAAATAGAAACTATTCTTTATCCCCATTTCACAGTGAAGGAAGTCAAATCTCAGGGAGGCTAGCCTGTATTCAACCAAGACCTGCTGATTGTAGTATCCTCAACCCCTGAGACATCCTGCTTGCTGCTGGTGGAGCCAGAAGGGAAGACCAGTACTGAGCATGCCCAAGGCTGGAGCAGCAAGCCACATTAGTCTGTTAACACTGACATTCATGTTCAACTGTAGAGATTGATCACATTTAATTTTTAAATAATTTGACAACAAATTTCGTGATCATTTGGCCCTGAGTTACTTTCTCTCCTTAAGTGTACTTCATTTTAAACACATCCATTTGGTGAGATGCAGTGTGTGGAGCAGGGGAGAGGCTGAGGATGCAGGCCACTCTTGGAGTGGCCTTCACATCCCTCTGTCCAAGTCAGCGTTTAAAGTAAGACCATGGTCAGGGAAGAAACTGGCATGAGGAATGAAAGTAGAGTTTGTTAAGAGGACCCCAAAACAAGCATGTAAAACAGAGCAAGGTAGGTGCATCAAACCATGCCATTTGCGAGATACTCAGAAAACACAGGGATAGTTTGTGCCTTTTTACAAGCCCTGGGTTAAGAGGTGTCACTAAGTGCCAAAAATTCACTGTGTGCCCTTGAGCCAGGCACTTCTCTATGGGCCTGTTTCTTCACTTCTAAAACAAGAGACTTGAACCCAGCGGTGTCCGTGGGTCCTTCCATTCTAGACCCAGAATCTAAAGCTATGATTTCATGACCAGGGAGATAACTAGGCAGCCATCATATCAAACACTTACAAAGAACTCATGTCTCAGGCAATGTTCTGAGTACTTTCTGCCTGTCAACTCATTGCATCTTGTAACACAACCCCATGAGGTAGGTTCTATGATCACTTCATTTTGCAGATGAGGAAACAGGCACAAAGAAGTGAAGGAACAGGTAGTGGTGGAGTTGGAATATGAACTCAGGAGGTCTAATTTTAACCGGGTGGGCTTAACTACAACACTGCACAGCTTCTTTTTTGAAATGTAACCTAAGAAGGAATTTATCCTGAAGCCTTCCATATTATAGTCATCTCACTTAACATCTGCAGCAATCACTTTCAAGATTCCAATACTTTTTCCCCCTCCAAATGAAATCCTGATAAAATATCAATATACAAGAGGCAAAAGCAAACTAATCTGGTTTGATAGGGGGATGAGGCAAGAAACAAAATGCTCCCTTCTCCTTGGGTCCTCTCTGACCCTGTCCCTAAAGGCACTGCCAACAGAATCCTAGTCTATTAAGGAGAACATCTCAAAGTGCTATACAGCATATGTGTTTCCTCTTTCTAAAGATTAGGAATCTTGTATCTCTGGTATTGATTTTTGTAATCCATTATCAGAAAAGTGTATTTTACTCTAGATAAATCACTTTGGGAAGTTTTGCTGCACTATTTGAAATAATTTTTATTAATTCCAACGATAATAAATAAAAATAAAGCTTCCACGCTTTTTCTCTACCAGGTATGGTGGCTCACACTTGTAATCCCAGCACTTTGGAAGACCGAGATGGGAGGATGGTTTGAGCCCAGGAGATCAAGACCAGCTTGGGCAACCTGGGGAGACCCTGACTCCACAAAAAATACAAAAATTAGCCGGGCATGGTGGCCCATGCCTGTAGTTCCAGCTACTCGGGAGGCTGAGGCAGTAGGATTGCTTGAGCCCAGGAGGTTGAGGCTTCAGTGAGCCATGATGGCGCCACTGCACTCCAGCCTGGGTGACAGTGAAGCCTTGTCTCTAAAAAAAAAATTTTTAAATGCAATTTCATCCAACACACAACTGTGGAGGAAGTCCAAGAGCGTATGCCATATATGGTGAGCAAGGGGTTACAATAAAGGACACTTCTACCCTGGATCACTGAGCAGAGAGAGTCTCCCTGAACAACCCTTGGTCCTATCTCACAGAAGAGCTCAAACAATACTCTGCAAAAGCTGGTCTGGATTAGGAGTCCCTGTAGTTCAGGGCCACCTAATCCTGGCCTGAGATTTGGAAGCCTGGCTTCTGACATTGGCTTTAACAAACTTGTTGCATGTCCTTGGGCAAAGTTCTCTTGGCCTCAGTGTATTTATCTGCATATTGAACCCCCTCCAAAAGGTTAACTCTCCCTCTCTAAGATTCCATGATATGTGCCCCCTGGCCTGCATTATTCTCTAGCTACCAAGTAGATTCCCGATTTGAAACTTAGGATAAATGGGGGGAATAATGGGGGGAAAAAAGCATGTAGACACTGTTTTCTCATGATTAGTCCAAATTTTAGGGTGTTCTTCTACAAGTCCTCAACATCACTCCCCTCCACATCTGAATTTCACAGCTTAGGGGAAAGGGAAGAGGCCACCGCCACGGCACACTGTGTCTGGCTCAGAACCTCAGCATGGGCAGGCCAGGCACTTCGAAGGGATCCATCCCTATGCGTAGTGCTCCCTTCAACCTTGGATAGGGCTCTCTTGGCCTCTGCGGGAGCCCCAGATAGTCAAGCTGTCTCAGGGATTCAGCCCAAAGAGACCGAGGAAACGCAGAGCTAGGTGGAGTGGAGATGTGGAAGGCAGGAGGAGAAAGCATGGAGAAGGCACACACCTTGGCACAGTGGCTGGTGGGGAAAATGACACCTAACAAACCGAAAGGTCCTTTTGAGCTTAGGCCAGGTTTCTTGAGCTGAGGGTTGGGGCGGGGGCAGGTAGCTGCTCCCAATCTTGTCCCCCTAACTTCAGGCGGTGTGGTGGGTTCCTGCCACTTCCAGACCTTTCCGCAGGCCATTCTTTCTAAGGGTAGGTACCTCTGGAGAAGAAACTCAGCGATTTGGCCCCGTAGGGGCCCCATTCCCAAGACAGTCCCAAAGAGCTGACTACTCACTTCCTTTCTGGAGAAAGGAGGCTACGCCCCAGTACTTCATCTTGAACTTGGCAGGGTCCTCCGTGTCTGTGAAGGTGCCCACCATGTCTGCACACACGTCCCAGTTACTGCAAAAGCCAAGGGGATCCTCAGCCAAGCTGGGCAAAGGGCTTCCTCCCTCCCTCCACCCACCTGGTGCTCCCTTCCCTTCACAGTCCCCACGTGGCGATCAGCAGGCAGGGTCCTGAAAGGACCCTAGGGTGCAAAGGGCTCAGCTGCCCGGGCGGCCACTGACTTCAAAAGACGGACTCGGCCCTTGGCCGTGGCGCTCATCTGGCCGGTCTCGTCCACGGAGAACTCCGCGACGATGTTGTCCTGCAGAAAGAGGCCCTCGGGGTCCTTCTTGGCCATGGCGTACCAGGTCCCGGAGAACTGTGAGAAGGATGACAACAGCAGGGGTTTGGTGTCCGGGGGCGCACAGCGGGCCGCGGGGAGGGCGGGGATAGGGGTGGGGACCTGGGCCGTCCGGGTCGCCCGGGCCCCCTGGGCCGATACCTACGCGAGCCTTGTCGAAGTTCTCCTTGACTCGGAAGCTGCTCACTCGGCAGTCGCGCTCCGCCCCGCCGCTGCCCAGCGCCGCCAGCAGCAAGAGCGCCCACACCCACTTCATCTTGCCCAGGAATCCGCCCTGCGGGAGATGCGCCTCCGTCAGTGCCCGGCAGCCGACCCCCGGGCCGCCGTATCCCACCCCACCCCACCCCGGCCCATCCCGCCGCCGGCCCCGAGGCCCCGGCCACGGCTCACCACCGGGAGGGGAACCGCGCTCAAGCCTGGCCGCCGCGTCCGGGCGCGCGTGGAGCTAGGGAGGCGAGCGCGCCGCGGCCGCCCCGCTGCTTTATAGCGCCGGGGGGAGGGGGTCGCGCTTTCGTAACCGCGCGGGGTGAAAGACCGAAGGGGAGGCGCCGGGGGCACTTGCATAACGCGCCCTGACTCACCGGCGCCCGGGCGTGGGCAGGGTCCCCGTGGGCCGGCCTCACCTCCAGGACAGCCCCGGGCACGGTGGAGCGGCCGCGCGGGTTGGCCTCGGCCAGGCCAAACGCGCCAGCGGCCCTGGCTCAGTTACCCTGCACTCGTGCCAGCGGCCGCCAGCTGCGGTCTGGGGTGGCCTCCGGGGCCAGTGGCTCTGGCAGGAGGCTCGAGTCAACCTGGCGGGAAGACCGTGGCCTCACAGAGCGAGAGGGTACCCGCGAGGCTCCCTGGTGCGTGAGTGCCCAGGCCCTGGCCGTGCCAAATTGGCCCCTCCATCAGCCCTCTGAGGTCCACTTGTGCAGGAATTTTGGAATAATTCATCCAAGTAGTTTTTCATTTTATAAAGGATGTATTTTACTCTCTTTCAGGAGAGTTGTGGTGCCCTCTGGTCAATATTTGTTCTTTAGTTTCAACATCTTTAAAAGCATTAAAACCCTCCCTGTTAAATATTCTCCAGAAACGCAACCCTGGTCAGGACAGGAAATATTTTAGCAGCCTCGGTGGTCGCCTGCTTACTCCGTGGCACTTCCCTGAAACCACTTTGAAAAACACCTACCGATTGTTTGTGATGCAATTTTATTTCAAACCATATTGGAATTTTCATTTGTTTTCAAAGCAGCTAAGGTTGACTGTGTTGTTGGCTGGGGAGTAGACAAAGGAAAGAAGAGTAAACAACATTCTATAATGTCAACAGCCAATTAAATCAAAACACTGTGAGTAGTTTAGGTATTTTACCTGTGTGATGGCACAATTTACTGACCCTGTTTTTCTCTGTTCAAAGTTAGAGTTCCACTCATTTGATCAAAGCAGCCAGTCAAAGGATGAGAATGACAGAATGAGAATTCATGATGTGGCAAAGAAGTATCTCTTCTTAACATTCCTTCCATACAGTATCAGTTGTGTCTCCATGGCCTAAATCAGAAAGATTCGAGATCAATTTGGGCCATTTTGCTGCAGCCAGACCTGAAATAAGAGAAAATTAGGGAAGAGGTAGGTAGCTGCCAAACAGAAATAAGGAGTTGATTGGTCCTCACACCAACCCTTTATTTATAGGGCACTGGGGCTACTTCTGAGCCTCCTGAAAAGGTGACACCTGTGGCTTCCTTCCTTCCTGCTTCTCCATCTCCTTCCCACCTTCTCCTTCACTCTTGCACCCACTTGAGTCCCAGCAGTGTCTGGGGAGCCAACAGTGATGCTTTTAACTCCTAACCTCCGCAGAGCTAGGAAAGCCTGTTTCTGGACAACAAGCTAACTAGGAGATCTTCTGATTTGGCCAGTTTTATGGAAGGCTGTGTAATCCCAAACAGCCCAAATAAGGTCTGCTTCAGACCCTCTCCTGCAGGACCCTATGGGGTATGGATCTATGTACCCTGGGTGGGAAAGGATTTTAGGGCACCTCTCTATCTCCTGCCCAATACTTGGATCCCCTCTTCAGCATTCCAGAGGAGAGGTCTTCCAGATTTTGCTCCAAGTTCTTTAGTGATGGAGAACTCCTAGCTTAGCCCGATTGCCTTTGGACAGTTATTCCTGCCAAAAACGTTCTCCTAATACCCCCTGGCCTTTCAGTCATTTCTCCTACAACACATTCTGGTGGCACTTGCACATACTGTAGGTTGAATAATGAAGGGTATTTCAGTGCATTTTGATGATGGTTTTGATGCAGCAACATGTTTTCATTTATTTGTTGGGTGTTTAAAGGTTGTTTCAGAGTAAAAATTTGAAGTGAAAAAAGAAAGCTGGTGTAACCATTCCTCTGCCCCTCCTCTTTTAATGATAAATCATGGACCTTAGTGCCCCAGATACCAGCAGAGAAAAACAGTTTATTTTGGCTTTCTTTCTAGGATTTCTTCATGATTACAAATAAGTTAATTCAGGTCAACTGATGTTCTTAACTTCAGTACTTTGAAAAAGATCCTCATACATTAACTTTTCAAATGTGTGTATACGTAATATCAAAAGGAAAAATGTTCACAGTGAATATCTCTGTGTGATAAGATTAGGGACACTGAAAGTTTGTTTTTTTTTTCTTGTGCCTTTTTGTGTTTTTAAAATATTCAATGGTGAAAATGTTAACCAGAAAATAAAGCAAATATTTCCTTTACAAATATTTTTCTTGTTCCTTTTTCTATAGGTAAAATTATGTTTTAAATTACATCTTATAGATCGTATATAATGTACACAAAATTTCATTCATTTCCTTGCCATGCTTCATGGAGAGACAGACCATGTTTCATTCATCTTTGTATCTGTCCCCACTGTCCCCATTTTTCCACTGGGTATATCAAGAGACTTGTTCATAGTAGGTGCTCGATCAATAGATACAATTTCTTTTACTGAAATTAGTCGCTCTACGCAAGCTCCATAAAACATGTATTTATTTATTTATTTATTTATTTCTGTTTTTTGAGACGGAGTCTCCCTCTGTTGCCCAGGCTGGAGTGCAGTGGTGGGATCTCAGCTCACTGCAAGCTCCGCCTCCCGGGTTCACCTCATTCTCCTGCCTCAGCCTCCCCAGTAGCTGGGACTACAGGCGCCCGCCACCTCGCCCGGCTAGTTTTTTGTGTTTTTTAGTAGAGACGGGGTTTCACCGTGTTAGCCAGGATGGTCTGGATCTCCTGACTTCGCGATCCGCCCCTCTCAGCCTCCCAAAGTGCTGGGATTACAGGCTTGAGCCACCGCGCCCGGCCAAAACACTTCTTTGTAAAGACCTGTTCAGAGTTCACCCTTTGTAATATATAATTTCTCAGGATTTAGTACTTGTAGCAGAGGTGGCTACTTGGCCTTTCACCGAAAAATTTGCCGTCCCCTTCCATGCTGTAAAGTTGGGGACTACGTCTGCCAGCCCCTGCCTTCGTTGTCCCCACCTTCTGAAGCTCTGTAAGGTCACGAGCCTTCTGGCCAGCGGAAGGGGCTGTGTCCCTCCCACGCAGAGCTCAGAAAAGCTGTCTGTTCAATTGTTCACATCCTGTCTTGTCTTCTCTTATCTGCCAGGGTTCCCACCAGTGAGTGACTTTATGTGAACGAGAGATAAGCTTCCACTGGATGAAGCTACTGAGATTTGAGAGGTTACCTGTAACAGAAGTTGATGTTAACTTAACAGCATCAAACAAGTCACCAACTCCTAAAAAAGACTGAAAAGGGGACAGGCGTGGTGGCTCAAGTCTGTAATCCCAGCACTTTGGGAGACCGAGGCAGGCGGATCATGAGGTCAGGAGATCGAGACCATCCTGGCTAACACGGTGAAATCCCGTCTCTACTAAAAATACAAAAAATTAGCCAGGCATGGTGGTGGGCACCTGTGGTCCCAGCTACTTGGGAGACTGAGACAGGAGAATGGCGTGATCCCGGGAGGCAGAGCTTGCAGTGAGCCAAGATCACACCACTGCACTCCAGCCTAGGCAACAGAGACGGCGAGACTCGGTCTCCAAAAAAAAAAAAAAAGAAAAGAAAAAAGAAAAAAAAGACTGAAAAAGGTTTTACTGTAACTGATAGAAGAACTAATGCAAGACATTTATGTCCTTACCCTCATGAAAATTAAGCACTTCCAACCAGCTCCATTTTATACAAAGTAACATTTATACCCACATCTGGACGGAGGCCAAGAAAAATGAAAAACAAGGAAATGGAGCAGCATTTATCTTCTGACTGCATTTAAAAGATGTCAAAATAATTGGTTGAAAAATGGAAAGGTTAGTCAGTCCATGTTTTCAGGTACAAAGAGATAAATTAATTTTTTTTCAATACGGTGTTCTCAGTGGTTGCAAAATCTTCAGTCCGTCTCATCAATTTGGATAAAAATAATATGATTTTCACCAACCGAATTGTCTCTGAGATGCCTGGTTATACCCATCAATATAAGTGCAGGCACAGGGCTTTCATGAGAGCAGATGTGCAGATGTCCTGTGCAGCTGGCTGCCAGATGTGCCTGAAATTCCTACCTACAGGGGGTGCCTTTCCATGATGGCTAATTATAGAAACAGATAATCTGGCTAAGGTGGAACTGAAGAGTGGGTTCAGTACAATAATGTGAAATACACTTACTTAACCCAGGATATTGTTGATTTTTGCTCATAGGCATATGTTTTGGCTATTGTATAAACATAACTTCCTGTAGAAATCATTAACTGCAGCGAAAAATTTTAACAATGATGGAATTAGAAATTACATGTTCTCATTTATATAGAGTACTACTGAAAATCTGTTTAAACAGAAAGTTTAAGGAAGTTAAATCATTCTTTGGTAGATATTTATAAAGATTGTCTGGAATTTTTATTTCACTCTTGTATTAGTATTTAACATTTTATGATGTTTGTCTAGATTTCAAAATCTTCAAAGAAAGAATCTTTGTATATCCCCCTCTAGCATCAAGTACAATGTCTAGTTCACCTCACAGGCACAGTTTTAAATTTAGCCATATTTAAACTGGTAGTTTTAGAGTAGGTTACTATCACTTGCTGGCTATGAACTTGGGCAAGCTAACTTAATTTCTCTGTGCTTCAATTTCTCACCTGTAAAATAATAATAGTACCTACCTTATAAGATTATTGTAAAAATTAAATGACATAGGCCGGGCATGGTGGTTCACGCCTGTAATCCCAGCACTTTGGGAGGCTGAGGCAGGAGGATAATCTGAAGTCAGTAGTTTGAGACCAGCCTGACCAACATGGAGAAACCCCATCTCTACTAAAAATACAAAATTAGCTGGGCATGGTGGCGCATGCCTATAATCCCAGCTACTTGGCAGGTTGAGGCAGGAGAATCGTTCGAACCTGGGGGGCGGAGATTGTGGTGAGCGGAGATCGTGCCGTTGCACTCCAGCCCGGGCAACAAGAGCGAAATTTTGTTTCAAAAAAAAAAGAAATGACATAATATGATATATGTAAGGATCTTAGGAGAGTGCCTGTCACCGAGTATATATTTTGTATGTTATCTGTTCTTATTATCCTTCTATTGTTACCAGGTGGTTTATATTTCTTAAAAAATTCTATGTAAATGCAATGGAGGTTTCACATTGACTTAGTTATCATTTCAGAGTTTATCTAAATAAATTTATTGTCATTAAAAAATATTAGCATCTAAGATCTTGACTTTTTCCCTCATTTTCTCCATGAGTTAATATTCTATCCAAAAAAACCGAACAACATATCTATGCTTTGAATGAACCAAAAGGACTGATGTAAAAATTAAACGGTGAAGTCAACATTTTGTCATGTTGAAAATTTATTCTAAGTGATCTGTTTGGTAATTTTAAATTTTAAGATATGTCATTTCCATCCTATTTAACAAATGGTGCTGGGAAAATTGGCTAACTATATGCAGAAGAATGAAACTTGACCCCTGCCTCTCACCATCTACAAAAACTGACTCAAGATGGATTAAAGACTTACATGTAAGACTTCAAACTATAAAAAATGCTAGAAGAAAACCTAGGAAATACTCTTCTGAACATCAGCCTAGGCAAAGAATTTATGACTAAGTCCTCAAAAGAAAACACAACAAAAACAAAACTAGACAAGTGGGACCTAATTAAACTAAAGAGCTTCTGCATAGCAAAATAAACTATCAACAGAGTGAACAGACACTCTACAAAATAGGAGAAAATATGAGCAAACTAAGCATCTGACAAAGCACTAATATCTAGAATCTATAAAGAACAGATCAACAAGAAGAAAACAAATTACCCCACTAGAAAGTGGGCAAAGGACAGGAGCAGATATTTATCAAAAGAAGACATACAAGCAGCCAACAAACATATGAAACAATGCTCAACATCACTCATCATTAGAGAAATGCAAATCAAAACCTTTCTAACCAGACAGTACGGCTATTACTAAAAAGTCAAAAAATAACAGATGTTGGTAAGGTTGTGGAGAAAAAGGAATACTCATATGCTGTTGGCGGGATTGTAAATTGGCTCAGCCCCTGTGGTAAACAGTGTTGAGATTTCTCAAAGAACTAATAATAGAATTCCCATTTGACCCAGCAATCCCATTACTGGGTATCTATCCAGTAGAAATCCAGAAGAAAATAAACCATGCCATCTAAAAGACACTTGCACTCACGTGTTTATCACAGCGCTGTTCACAATAGCAAAGACATGGAATCAACCCAGGTGCCTAACAGTGGTGAACTGGGTAAAGAAAATGTGGTACATATACACCATGGAATACTATGCAGCCATACAAAAAACAAAATCATATCCTATGCAGCAACATGAATGCAGCTGGAGGCTGTTATCCTAAGTGAATTAATGCAGGAACAGAAAACCAAATACCACATGTTCTTACTTATAAGTGAGAGCTAAACGTTGAGTATACATGGACACAATGATGGGAACAATAGGCACTGGGACCTCCAAAAGGACAAAGGAAAAGGTTGAAAAACTACCTATTGAGTACTATGCTCCCTATCTGGGTGATGGGTTCAACTGAAGCTCAAACCTCAGCATCACGCGATATATCCGTATAAAAAACCTACACAAGTACCACCTGAATCAGACATTTAAAAAAATAAAATATGTCATTTTCTGAAATTGATTTTGTTTTTTCCAGTGCCTAGTAGCAGATAGCCAATAAGAGACACAAAGATCTTGCTAACACTGGCAAGAAGCTCTGCAAAGAACTATCCCAAGAGGAAGAGCCATGGAAATCACAGGACTTTGTCAAGAACAAGAAAGAAAGAAAAGGCTATTGGTGTGTGTGCTAAAAGGAGGCTTCTAATATTATCCATTTAAAAATCTTTGATAAAATGTCATTTGTCTTAGTTCAGGTGGCTATAACAAAGTGTCATAGACGTAATGGCTTATAGACAACAGAAATTCACTTCTCATAGTTCTGGAGGCTGGAGGTCTGAGGTCAGGGTGCCAGCATGGTCAGGTTCAGTGATGGCCATCTTCCTCTTCCAGGTCACAGAGAGCCATCTTCTCTTGGTATCCTCACATGGGAGAAAGAGGGCTAGAGAGCTCTCTGAGGACCCTTTAATAAGGGCACTAATGCCACTTGTGAGGGTTCCATCCTCATGACCTAGTCACGTCCTGAAGGCCATATCACCTAATACCATCACATTGGAGGTTAGGATTTCAACAGATGAATTTTAGGGGAACACAAACATTCAGTCCATAACTTTGCTCAACACTCAAAGTAGTTAACAGTGACCCCTTGTCTTGTGTGCTTTTACCAACTAATCAATTGCCTCGTCCTGTCAATTGTCATGACACATTTGCTGGATCGTGTCTCACGTTTGTCCTTTTCTTTTTCATTCCCAAGCAACTTCACCCATAGACTGCAGAGATAACCTCAAAATCTTTGTTGATGAATGACTGAATTTCTTAATTACATAAATTATATATGTTCATCGTCGATACTGTACAAAAATCAGGTAAGCAAAAAAGAAGAAAAAAATGCATGTCTTGAATCCCACCACTTTGAAATAACTTTTTTTTTTTCCTGAGCTAGGGTCTCGCTCAGTCACCCAGGTTGGAGTGCAGTGGTGCAATCACAGCTCCCTGCAGCCTCTACCTCCTGGGCTCAAGCCCCTCATCTCAGCCTCTCAAGTAGCTGGGACAACAGGCGTGTGACACCAAGCCCAGCTAATTTTTGTATTTTTTTGTAGGGCGGGGTTTCGCCATGTTGCCTAGGCTGGTGTCAGACTCCTGAGTTCAAGTGATTTGCCTGCCTCGGCCTCCCAAAGGGCTGGGATTACAGGCATGAGTCACTGTGTCCTGCCTTGAAATAATTTCACTTAATATTTTGGTATATATACCTCTTTCTGTGCATATTAATGGAATCATGCTGCAATACTGTTTGTAATTAACTGCATATCATAAATATTTTTTCATATCAATAGACTAACAATATTATTAGGTTGGTGCAAAAGTAATTGTGGTTTTTGCCACTAAAAGTAATGGGAAAAACTGCAATTACTTTTGTACCAACCTAATAGCTGTGTAGCTTTCTATTTCAGAGATCTAACACCATTTATTTACTCAACCTCCTACTATTGAGTGTCTAGGCTACTTCTAGTCTTTTACTTTTATACCCACACTCATGAGAAGCACCCTTGCAACTGTATTAATCACATACATTCTTAATTATTTCTCTAAGATGAATTCATAAAAGCAGAATTATAGGGTCAAAGTCTATACACATTTTTAGGTTGTTTGATAATGAGCCAAATGCAATAAAATATCTTAATCTGTATCCCAATGTCCAGTATTTTGTTTTCCTCCAGGTTATCTTTCTCATTAAGTTGGTAAAGAAGAACACTAATAATGTTGCCTCCCACTTCAAAAATTTTCCAGGATTCAAAATCCTCAGTCTAGCCTTTGAGGCCCTTCTAATCTGGGCCCCACCCACCTTTCCAGGGTCATCTCTCACTGTCCTCCCTGTATTACCCTACACCCCATGCTATTGCTTCTGAACACTCTCGATTTCTACCCTGTCTTCAGCCACACTAGATATGATCCCTTTCGTGAACTCCCGTAGCCGTGTGCGTGTACCTCACTTCCAGCATGACTTGTATTCTGTTCTATGTCTCATGGCTTTTTATGCGCTAGTCTTATCTCCCTTCCCATGCCACAAGTGCCTGTCATCCCCCTAGGTCCCCGGCAGTAGAAATGTAACTGTCAGAATTGTCTTGGTGATGCGGCAGTAACAACAACCCTCATGTCTCCGAGGCTGAAAACAAGACAGGTTTATTTCTCATCATGCTACATGTCCATCTCAGGTCAGCAGGGGCCTCTGTTACATGACATCCTCACTCTGGGATGCAGGAGCCCTTTCACCTGAAACTGATGTGGTAGTAGAGGGAAGAGAGACCTGGAGAGCCTCCCATTGGCAATTAATTGTTCCTGTCTGAAAGTGATATTTCTGCCCATAACCCATTTGTTAAAATCAGTCATATGGCTGTACCAGAGGGGGGAAGAGTAATCTTCCCATATAACTAGGAGAAGGAAACAATCATACAATATAAAGGGAACTTGAAGTCTCTATCACAATAGCTAGAATGGTGCCTTGCTTATAACAATCAATAGACAAATGTTGAAAGAAGGAACAAATGAGGCCAGGTGAAGTGGCTCACATCTGTAATCCCAGCACTTTGGGAGGCCAAGGTGGGCAGATCACCTAAGGAGTTCAAGACCAGCCTGGCCAACATGGTGAAAGCTTTTCTCTACTAAAAACACAAAAAAATTTAGCTGGGCGTGGTGGCGTGTACCTGTAATCCCAGCTACTTTGGAGGCTGACACAAGAGAATCGCTTGAACCCAGGAGGCAGAGGTTGCAGTGAGCCAAGATCACCCCTGGGTGACAGAGGGAGACTCCATCTCAAAAAAAAAACCCAAAAACACAAAGAATGAACAAATGAACAAATCTCTAACTAGTTATGAAAATAAAAGAATGCTGAAGATAATAGGATATTTCTTTTTCAAATTAATATTCACTTTTATAAGATTATGAAACATGAACATATATGGGCATTTTGTTTTTTCTAAGTATAAGTCTGTATACGAAATGCAAATATGTGTTTTTCCCTCTCTGTTTCAGGAGGGAAGGATGAAACCAGGAAATCGTGAGCATGCCACATACTTTTGGGAGAAGTAGGAACTGTGCCATGAGTCACACAAAACAACTAGGTAGAAAAGAGTGCCCAAAATTGTTAGATGAGGAGGATGGTCCCATAGGAGAGGTGACTCAGTTGACTCAACTCTCTCATGGGAAATATACCTCTGCATTATCCTAATTATAATAATCCTATCATAATAATTATGAAGTAAATAGTCATCCAGTGAGGAACCTCCTGAGACTAGAGTTGAGTGTGACATAGGATAGTCCAAGAAAATGTGTGCACCTGACAAGGTGCTTTGAGGTAGCAGGTGAAACTCAATCATAAGAAGTGGCATAACTCAACAAATGACTGTTTGAGTTCTGTACCCCTGGGAACACCATGTTTCCCACCAAGAATCTCTCAATTCTCAACAGGGAATGTGCACTCTCAATGGATCTCTTTTTCTTTTATGACCATTAAGATTACTATCTCTCAGGCTGACGTGGGTGGCTCACCTGAAGTTGGGAATTCGAGACCAGCCTGGCCAACATGGTGAAACCCTGTCTGTACTAAAAATACAAAAATTAGCTGGGCATGGTGGCACCCACCTGTAGTCCCAGCTACTTGGGAGGCTAAGGCAGGAGGATCACTTGAACCCAGGAGACGGAGGTTGCAGTGAGCTGAGATCACACCACTGCACTGCAGCCTGGTGACACAGTGAGACTCCGTCTCAAAAAAAAAAAAGAAAAAAAAAATTACTATCTCTCTAGAGAGGTAAAGCTTAGAGAACTCGATGAAACTCATAGGGTTTCTATTTTTGAAGCAAACTTAAATGTGAGTGTAACAATAATTTTTAGAGTCACTGTAACATGTGTGTGTTTTCCACTTAAGAGAATTTGTCATATTAAGTTTGTAGCTTTATTGAAGTGTTTAAAACACCTTGACTAAGTTTGAAACCAACATTTAAGTATCGAAGGCAATTGGTTCATGAATTAATAGTTTGAATTATTAGTTGCATAATAGTGTTTAAATATTTGAGGAAATGTGTTTAATAGATGTAAAAGCTTAGTAAAGTGAACATTAAATAAAACTAAGTAGTGGTAAGTGTTCTTTCTATGCCAGTAGCCCCTGAGATGTTAAGGATCCTAGCAACAGACAAGATATCTATCATCTAGTAGATTTAGTAGACTGTATGTTGGAGCAAAATCTCATGACGTCTGGCTATTACTATTGAAAACAAAATCCTAAATAATATACTTAGCAGAAAAACCCAGCTAGTAACTATGTAGGTTACCTTTTGTAATTACAGTCTCTCGACAAGGGTTATTATTCAATCATGACTTGATTAGGTTTGGATCGTTGGCAAATGTTTTGCTATGTCCACCTCTTTAGTAATAAGCTTGAGGTTTATTCCTTTAAAACACTTCTGAGGTCAAGCTTTCTAAAGTGAGGGGGATTGAGAGGTGAGGGTTTTAGAGAAAGAGGAGGCTAAGCAACCTTGGTGATCAAAAGACTTAAGAAAAGGAAAGGTTCATATTCACCTTTACGTTGTGGTGATGCTAAACGGTTCCATATTCCCCAGATGTTCATTGAAGTTGCTATATAAACAAAAACAATCCAAGCACTTCTGAGGTCTAAATAGTTTTACTTCCTATAGCTATCATACAAGAATGATTCAAGGTGCCAATTGTTGCCGACGTCATGTCATTCATGGATATGTCAGTGATTCTTCCGTGCTGCGGACAACAGCTGACATTCAGTTATTTTTTCTGGAATAGACACCTCAACTTGCTACTTGCTGGGCTGATCTAAGATGCTCTGAAGATTCGCTGGGGACTTATGAGCTACTAATGCTCAGAGATTTAGTGTCCTGAAGAACTCTTTAATCCTCTGCTTCCTGAATCCCACCCTAAGCCAGGGCCTTCTGTCACATCCCAAGAGTTACAGGCAGTTTGAAAGCTCTGCTTTCTGCTTGACCTTTGGAAGTCCTATGAGGGACCATTTACGGTTTCCTCAGTAATTTCCACAAGGATGTATTTCCTTCTCATCACTCTGCCTCAGGTAGTGCTCTGAAGGTCGTCCTTTCTGAACAACAGCAGCAAAGCAAGCCGCACCATGGGTGAGATCAACCAAGATGCCGTGGAGAAATACCTGGAGGAGAACCCTCAGTTTGCCAAGGAGTACTTCGACAGGAAGTTGCGGGTGGAGGTGCTGGGAGAAATCTTCAAGAACAGCCAGGTGCCAGTCCAGTCCAGCATGTCCTTTTCTGAGCTGACCCAGGTGGAGGAGTCGGCCCTGTGCTTGGAGCTGCTGTGGACCGTGCAGGAGGAGGAGGCCACCCCGGAGCAGGGGGTTCACAGGGCCCTGCAGAGGCTGGCCCACCTGCTCCAGGCTGACCGCTGCAGCATGTTCCTGTGCCGGTCCCGGAACGGCGTACCTGAGGTGGCCTCTAGGTTGCTGGATGTCACCCCCACCTCCAAGTTTGACGACAACCTGGTGGGTCCTGACAAAGAAGTTGTGTTTCCACTGGACATTGGGATAGTGGGTTGGGCTGCTCACACGAAGAAAACTCATAATGTCCCAGATGTGAAAAAGGTAGGTGGCATTATGACAGTGGGGCAGAGGTCTTGGCAGGGTCAGGGAGGAACCAATGGGAAACAGAGATAGTGCTATCCTTGTGGCATTAGTTTGGCAATAATCGGGGGAATGTGGGTGGCAGGGAAGAGGATCAGTCAGGCTTAGTGTTGCCAAATTTAGCAAATGAAATTTCAAGTTGCCCAGTTGAACTTGAACTTCAGATAAACAATGAATTATTATTTTCTGAAGCGTAAGTATGTCCCATGTAAAGTTGGGCACTTTATCAGGCGATCCTACCTGGACCTGGTGCATTCCACACCCCCTCCCTTACACCTCCTCCAGTGCTCTGGAGGACTTTCCTTTTCACGACACCAGCAAAGCAAACCACCCCACCAGGGAGATGGGCCAACGTGCCCAGATGCCAAAACTTGTCAGCTGCTCCCCATGCCTCTCATTCACAGTCCTTTGAAAACATTCAGGTTTGTTGGATAGATTTGCTAGTAAATCAGTGCTTTCATCTATCAACCAAATGTGCAAAAAAAAAAAAAAAAAAAAAGATGCCATTTGAAAGTTCAGATGTTCAAATTTGGAATTCATTACATATGTGAATTTAGGTGATGGTTAAGTGCAATTGACCACTCCCACTGCTCCATAGCCCAGATCTTTCAAGAATGAATTCCAATCATGTAAGTGGGACATTTGGACCCTCTTGAAGACCAGCAGCATACTGCACAAATACAAGGCATTGCGATGACCCTTATAGAAGTAGAAAAACTTTATTCTTACCATTAGAATACATGTTCATTTTTTAAAAATTATAAGATACAAATAAACCAAAGGAGGAAATGCTAATCACCCATCATCCCTCCCCTCAGCAATAATCAAGGGTACCAGCTTGGAGATTCTCCTGGCAGCTCCTTCTCTACACATGTGTTCCATTATTACGGTTTACCATTAACAAAAAGGGAGAAGTGGATTATGATGGAACAGAGTTGAATGGGAACAGCCTGTGAAATGCTTTCTGTGCAGGGGTGAATAGCGCAGCTGGAGAGGCAGGAGGATAATCTCCTAAATGCCTCCTGAAGCTGATTACAGGGGGAGGGTCACACAGACCCAAGAGGTATGAAAGTCGTCAAACATGAGCAACTCTGCAAACAACCACAGAACACTGCTCAGGTGCAAGGGTTACTGTGGGGCCCGGTAGGGCCTTCAGTCCTGAATAATTCCTCCTTTCAGTGAGTTTAAGCTGGGTTAAGTTTGCTTTTGAGGCTGACTGCCACTCAGATGTCTAAACAGATGCGCTTCCTTAGGGAAAAGTTCTCTAGACAACCAACTGGAAGGCAATGTCCGCACATCCTGAGGTTTTTCTCATGGGAAGATGCTCCTTGAGGGTCCTGAACTGAGCCCATCCCCAGTAGCACACCAAACTCTAAAAAGTGACATTCAGGAATTTTTTTGAAAGGCTTTTAAAGAAGAGATGGGTAAAATGATTTCTGCTGTTATACTTTGATGAGCCCAGTTCTCCGTGGTGAGAAGGAAATAAGACATGGAGCTGCTTGGAGGTGGTTTTGGTCTGCGGCTATCCATGGTGAGCATCATGGCGTGGACAGAGCACTTCACCTGGGAGTGGGGAGTCTCTCCTCTCTTCTCTGGAGGGCTCCTGGCTGTTCTGGGTGGGACACAGAGAAATGTGTGTTGAAGACAGATACGGTTCTGTGCTTACGGGAAAGACAGAGGCCTCATTGGTTCTTCATTTCAACTGCTTCTTCATTTTTTTTCCCCTCTAGAGTGGGGATTTCCAACTCTGGCTATACATGAAAACCACAGTAAGCTGTGTGCAGTGGCTCATGCCTGTAATCCCAGCACTGTGGGAGGCCAAGGTGGGTGAATGGCTTAAGCCCAGGAGTTTGAAACCAGCCTGGCCAACATAGGAAACCCCCATCTCTACCAAAAATACAAAAATAAACCAGGAATGGTGGTGTGTGCCTGGAGTCCCAGCTACTTGGAAGGTTGAGATGGGAGGATGGCTTGAGCCTGGGAGGCTGAGGCTGCAGTGAGCTGTGTTCACACACTGAACTCCAGTCTGGGTGACAGAATGAAACCCTGTCTCAAAAAACAAACATAATCCAGAAAACCATATCAATGGCTTTACTGTTACAGCGGACTCTCAAAAATTAGAATTCAGGCATTAGTATTTTTATTTTATTATTTATTTATTTATTTATTTATTTATTTATTTATTTATTTATTTATTTTTGAGACAGAGTCTTGCTCCATCACCTGGGCTGGAGTGCAATGGTACAATCTCGGCTCACTGCAACATCTGCCTCCTGGGTTCAAGCAAGTCTCCTGCCTCGGCCTCCTGAGTAGCTGGGACTACAGGTGTGCGCCACCATGCCTGGCTAATTTTTGTATTTTTAGCAGAAATGGGGTTTCACCATGTTGGCCAGGCTGGTACTGAACTCTTGATCTCAGGTGATCCACCTGCCTCGGCCTCTCAAAGTGCTGGGATTACAGGCGTGAGCCACTGTGCCCCGCCCAGGCATTGGTATTTTTAAAGAGCTCCCCAAGTACTTCTAATATGCAGCCAGTGTTGAAAACCACTGGTCTATTGAGTGAGCAGATACAGGAGGAGGAAGTGAATTTCAAATCAACTGTGGAATATTAGAGATGGAAGGGGCTTATCAAGTCTTTAGCCCTGTCTAATGGAGGGCTCTGTCCAATGGAGGACTGGAAGTTGAGGCCACAGGAGTTGTATCTCCCCGGCGTCCACGGTATGTGTCTGTGGATGAGAAGGGTTGGAACAGAGGTAGCTGAGTATGTGTCCAGTGCTCTGTGTGCCTACCTTACACTCCTGCAGTTTCACATGCTTTAACCACTGCAATAAGATTTGCAATGGGAAAGGAAGTAGAAATTAATGTTTCCAATGAAATATCTGATTAATTCTTCCTCTTTTCATTGCACTTGGCAATTTAAACAACGTTCTCTGACAAGGATCATATTTTTTATTTCCAGCCTATGTAGTAGGAATCGTTCAAAGTCAGGTAGACAGGATGTGGCAGATCTGGGGCAATAACTCAGGTCTTGGAGGCTTCCCTCTTTCTACCACACCCCTGACCACACACAACTTTCCTCTGATTAGCAGTGTGGGCGCAGGTGAGGGAAAGACTTCTCACACCTAACAAAGGTACAGAGCTACATACTCCCAGCCTTGGAGGGTCCATGAAGGTAACAGGGAAGCCATTGGTATGGGGAGAGGGCTTTGGCATCAGAGCTAGGTGCAGATCCATGTCTGTGACTTAGCAACTGTGTGATGGAGT
Organism: Piliocolobus tephrosceles; assembly: GCF_002776525.5. Lineage (NCBI taxonomy): Eukaryota > Metazoa > Chordata > Mammalia > Primates > Cercopithecidae > Piliocolobus > Piliocolobus tephrosceles. The sequence continues at coordinate 40,072,172 of NC_045442.1, read as the reverse complement.
TTCTACCCCTAAGAAATGGAGATAAGCCAATGTACAGATTAAATGTGTATAAAGGACCTGACTCATAGCAGATGCTCAATAAATGATAGCCGTGATAATATTGTCATTATGCCAGTAGGGGTTTAGGAGCTGGATATGGTTGGCCAAAAAAGGGTCAATGACTATTGCCTGTTTTAAAACAAGCTGAAGGCAGGAGGACTTTTTCTTTTTTGAGAAGGGGACTCGCTCTGTCACCAGGCTGGAGTGCAATGGCGCGATCTCGGCTCACTGCAACCTCTGCCTCCGAAGTTTGAGTCATTCTCCTGCCTCAGCCTCCTCAGTAGCTGGGATTACAGGCACGCACCACTATGCCCAGCTAATTTTTGTATTTTTAGTAGAGACAGGGTTTCACCTTGTTGGCCAGGCTGGTCTCGAACTCCTGACCTTGTGGTCTGCCCACGTAGGCCTCCCAAAGTGCTGAGAGGAAGACTTTTACCAATAGGAAACTGAGAGATATCCTCTTTAAGTTGTTTCTTTCTCTATTGGGAAAACTGTCCATAAACTATGGGTGATCCTGATTCTGACTGTGGTTTAAAAGTCCTCCTTCCTCTTTCTTTCCTCCTCTACTTCTGCCTTGGATCTCAGGGGTTAATGGTATTTAATCAGGATTTAGCAATACTGACATCTGATGAGGGATCAGGCCTCCTGTTGCTCTAAACAATGTTCTCCAGCTGCCTTCAAGGGCTTCTCTGAAGAACCATCAAGGGGCACACACAGGATTTATGCAAAGAAACTTCACTAAAGATTTTTTGAGCTAGTGAAAATAAAACACAAAAACCCGTTCCCCACGTCCATCCTGTAACTTGATGGCTGGTTTATCTAGGGCTTTCAGATGCAATAATAAGCAAGTATTAAGTTTTGAAACTTGCAAGTCATTTTCTCAAAACAGTCCATTGAACTTAAGAACATTTCCTTGTGTTTAGAATCTGGAATAAAGTGGCATTAAGTTTGAAGTCGCAGAGTGAAATGTGTTTGCAAAGAAGTGCTGCCAGCCAAGCGCGGTGGCTCACGCCTGTAATCTCAGCACTTTGGGAGGCTGAGGCTGGTGGATCACCTGAGGTCAGGAGTTTGAGACCAGCCTGGCCAACATGGCAAAAACCTGTCTCTACTAAAAATACAAAAATTAGCCAGGTGTGGTGGTGAGCGCCTGTAATCCCAGCTACTCAGGAGGCTGAGGCAGGAGAATCGCTCGAACCCAGAAGGCGGAGGCTGCACTGAGCCAAGATCATGCCATTGCATTGTAGCTTGGGCAACAAGAGCGAAACTCCATCTCAAAAAAAAAAAAGTCCTGGCTAACTTCATCCCATGGCACATGTTTCTGGTATTTCGATGATTCCTTTAGTGCCCAGGCTGTGTAAATGAAGGTAGTATGATCTACATGGATAACAGGGTAGAAGGGAAACAATGGGAGCTGGCCTAGACAAGCAGCAGATTAAGAGAAAGAATGTAACAAAGCCTGCAGACACTTTGGTCTGAGGGTGAAGATCCTATGGGGAAACAGAGAGAAGTAACAGATAAAGTGGATAGAAAAGGAATGTGGTGGTTCGTGGTGGCTTGAGGGAGTGTGCTGGCCCTCTGGAGGAAGGGTGCTCCGCAGGATGGGAGGCCTACATCCAGCTACGGGCTGGAAATTAAAGCTAGATGCAAAATGGTAATTGCAAAAGAACTACTTCTCATTCAGGAAAGCCTAGAAAAGTACTAAGTTTCTCTTCCCAGTACTTACTGAATATCTAACTATGTGCCAGACACTTTTTTTTTTCCTAAGTGCTCAGCCTATACTTTGTTATTCTATCTTCACATCAGGAATTCTAGGCAGTAGATGGAAGTGTTACCCCTATTTTCAGATTAGAAAACGAGGACACGGAAGGTAAGTCACACACCCAGGACCATACAGCTAGTACATTGGGGCCCAGTTTCAGCCAAGAAAGTCTGACTCCAATACCTTCCTTGCCTTTATTAAATGCTGATGCCTAAAGAGTTGGTTTGTGTGCTTCCACTTTGGGAAAGGTATAGAAGAGATCTGGGCTGAAGGGCTGCCTTGATCCCCTTTCCATCACACATTTCCTCTGAAAGCAGCACCATTTCTGGTGATTCCCCATTTGGTTGAGCCTAAGAATTACCTGGGCCACGTAAAAGTGCAGGTTCCACTGTAGGAGATTAGGATTCAGTGCATCTGCTGCATTAATCTGCAGGTGATTCTGAGGCATGTCTCAGGACTGCTAATCTCATTTGAGCTCTGTGAGTTCTATTGGCCAGCCAGCCCTTGTTCCCTGGTGGAAACTCTGGCCTGGAAATGCACACAGAAAATTCTTACATTTTTTTTCTTCAGGAAACCAGACAGAATCCAGTCTCCAAGGTTTGTGCTGCTTTTAGAGGCACTGCCAACACAGGGAAATGAAAATAATACAACTGTGGAAGGAACACCACACTAATTTTGGCCAACAAGTCTCAGAGTTAAGGCTGAGAGTTCAGTTGTAACTGCAGTCCTAGGTTCAAAGGGAAAAATGCCATGACCCAAGGAAGGCTGGGTCTAAACTCACCTTAAGTGGCTATTCTCTGAAATGACAACTAATAAGATAATTGCCTCCCTCGACCTTTTTCTCAAGCCCTTCCATTTGTGCACTTCTCTAGACTCATCGCTCAGCCTCTGCAGTGGCCAGTGGATTAGAATCGTCTCTCAAATCTACTCTAAGAGGCCTGAATCTGGGAAGATCCACTTTCCTCTCTCCCAAAGAAAAAAAAAAAAAATAGGAATGAAAGACATAAGCTTGGTAGAACATTAAAAACCTGATAAGCATCTGATGCTGGCAAGCAGGTAGTCCTCAGTCCTTTCACACAGGCTCAGTGGAAGTTATTCTTTTTCTTTTCCTTTTCCTTTTTTTTTTTTTTTTTTTTTTTTTTTTGGGAGAGGTTGCTCAGTCTTGAATACAATGGCACAATCTTGGCTTACTGCAACCTCCACCTCCCGGGTTCAAGTGACTCTTCTGCCTCAGCCTCCTGAGTAGCGGGGATTACAGGGGCACGCCACCATTCTTGGCTAGTTTTTGTATTTTAGTCGAGATAGGGTTTCATCATGTTGGCCAGGCTGGTCTCGAACTCCTGACCTCAGGTGATCTGCCTGCCTCGGCTTCCTAAAGTACTGGGATTACAGGCGTGAACCACCGCGCCCAGCCACGGAATGTGAATCTTTCATCAAAGTAATCTATGTAAATAAAAACTGTATGTTCCTGTTGATCCAGCAAAAGGGATTTCGTTTTTTGGGAATCTATCACATAAAAATAAAAGTAAGAAGGATTAGTGCAGTACTGTTGGTAGTGGGGAGAACTATAAACAGGCAGAATCAATAGAGGACAGTTGAGTGGATCGTACAGCACCCAGGGTGGAGTAGTGTGCACGAATCCAAGAGGTGAGTTCACATCCATATGCAGTGGTCTTCAGGGAAGTCTGGAAGACATTGTTAAGTGATGAAACTATTATAAGCAATTAGAAAAGCAAATTTTAGAAAAAATAGAAAATTCTTTGTTCAAGCACAGAGAAAGGCATAGAAGGAGACACACCAGCAGTTAGCAGAGCTTTCTTCTAGTAGGCTAGATTGGGGGAATGATAATTTTTGCTTTATGTTATGACATATGGATTGACGATTTCAAGTGCATGTTTTCCCTTAGTAATGAGAGAGAAGCGCTCTATGAACTGTCTGTATTCCTAGCTGTGCTCTCCTTCTCTGCATGCACTTGCTGTCTATTGTAACCCTGTGCCTTCCCCTCTTTTCTTCTTAGCACCTCACTTTCCACTTGGCTGTCTCATCACCTCTTTTCTTTTGGCCCAACCTCAGCCTAACCTAAATAGGCCATAGCTCAGGTGGGAAGCACTTATTCTGAAATGGGCAATTCCATTCTATGCAGTCACAGGATGGCAGGTGGAGTGGGATTGTTTGCTGGGGACCACTGTACTGGAGCCCTGGTTATCTGTTGGTAGCATTTAAATGAGAGAGAATGATCTGTCATCATCCCTAGATCTACCACTCCATGATTCTGTGCCACTTTGGCAAACGTGTGACTATCTCTTTCAGAACAGCCATTTTTCTGACTTCATGGACAAGCAAACTGGATATGTCACTAAGAACCTGCTGGCAACCCCAATCGTGATGGGCAAGGAGGTTCTTGCTGTGATCATGGCAGTTAACAAAGTAAATGCATCTGAATTTTCCAAACAGGATGAAGAGGTAATGCTAACCATGGGCATCTGGTTGGAGGCTCAGGAAATTTATTTGTTGTATAACCAAAGAAAAGATATCACACTATAACCTATTCTTCTCTGCCATCTGTAGGTCTTTTCCAAATACCTCAACTTTGTGTCTATCATCCTAAAGCTTCATCATACCAGCTACATGTACAATATTGAATCCCGAAGAAGCCAGGTAAAAGGAAGGCAGCATTAATCATTCCACACTGACCTATTCTGACAAAGCCGTCCAGAGACAACAAATTCAGACCCCTCCTATTCCTCCTGGAGGTTTAAGCCACGTGGAGCAGACCCCCAAACTTCAGTCCCAAGTGTCCTCTCATGATCTTCCTGCCACTCTCCCCACCCACACTCCCCTGCACCCCAAGCTCTCCAATTGTGTGCACGACTGGCTTGGCTTTCTTCAGTCGAGATCCCAAGTGGACTTGGCATTTCTGTCTATGAAATGGTGATGACAATTATGATACCTACATCAGATGGTTGTTGTGACTATTAGCGATCACCTCTCACACAAAGCTTGTAGCAATTCCTGGGTCATAGGAAACCTCTTAATTTGAGGAGCACATTATTCCTGCTTCCATGAGACAGAGGGATAAAGAGCAATATTGGTACCCAAGATACCTGAGTCTGGCCCACTCTCTGGACCTCAGTTTTCTCACCAGTACAATGCACAGGTAGAGGCTGAGAGGGAAGTCCCTTCCCATTCCAACTCTCCAGGTAAGGTTACCTCCAACTAGCTCAGGATGCATGGAAGGAAGTCGGTGGCTCTCTCCTCATGAGGGCCAACAGGAGCCAGTGGACCACCAATACTGGATTCTCGGCCCAGGGACCATCTTTGCATCCAATTTCAGGGCACTTCCCCTTTGGAGCCAAAATATTTAGACACAGGGACCAATCATAGCTTCTCTCTCTCCATAGACCCGCAGCCTTGCAAAGGTCTACTCATCATCTCACCTAGAGGATCTGAGTAGCTTGTTGGACGTACATATGTTCAAAATCAGAACTGCACTTTCCAACGATACGCATTCATTTCATTTGAAGCACCTCATGTTTTCTTGTGGTGAATGCTCTCTCTCTCCATAGCATACTTTATTCTAACTGTTTTCTTTTTGATACCTACTTTCAGATCCTTATGTGGTCAGCCAATAAAGTATTTGAAGAACTCACAGATGTTGAGCGACAGTTTCACAAAGCGCTCTACACAGTTAGAACATATCTGAACTGTGAACGATACTCCATTGGACTGCTGGACATGACCAAGGAGAAGGTTCTTATTATTCTACACATTTTGCCTCATCTAACATCACCTATAAAACATACACCACAGGAAATGTGATCCTCAAAAAACAGATACACTATGTAAATAATTAGTCATGATTGATGACAAGAACAGAGGTAAAAATGTGTGTCTTGGAGCAAAAAAGATGTAGGCTTGAATCTTGGTTTTTCCACTTCCTAGCAGTATGGGTTTTCAGCAAGTCTGTTTTTTTTTTATATATATATATACTAATTAATAGACTATTTTTAGAGTGGTATTGACAGAAAAATTGATTAGAAAGTATAGAGTTTCCTCTTCCCTCCCAATCTCCTCTATCAGTTTCTCTGTTATTAACATCTTACATTAGTGTGGTGTGATGAATCAACATTGATATATTATTATTAACTAAAGTCCATAGTTTACATGAGGGTTCATCCTTTGTGCAGTTCTCTGAATTTTGACAAATGTGTAATGTTATATATCTGCTATTACAGTATCAGACAGACTAGTTTCAGGGCCTCAAAGCCCTCTATGCTTCACATATTCAACCTTCCCTCACCACCGCCCCCCCCCC